>NW_027658486.1:0-17500 GCF_041902795.1 Electrophorus electricus
TTTTGTCAGTGTTTAACCTGGTGTACACTGTGTTTTGTGTTTGTCTTTTGTCTGTGTTTTATGTGTTTATTTTGTTTAATAAACGTTTGTTTTCATCACGATCCCGACTGAGAGACCCTCCAACCCCGCAGAACTCGATCAAATGACTGAAGGCTTACAATCTGGATTTTGCTTCCTTCCTTCCTTGATTTTGCACCTTCAGTGATGTTGCTCCACTTAAGAATAAAAATAGGGACAAAACATCAGCACCTTGGTGTAATGATCATATTAGCAATTTAAATGGAACCACACCAAACTTGTAGTCTTCCAGCTCCCGTGGAAGGAGAGCCTTCTCAAGTATAGAAAAGCACTTATTACCGCTCGAACAGATTATCTCTCAACCCTAATAGAAAACAACAAAAATAATCCTAGATTTCTATTTAGTAGAATTGCACATCTAGCTAGAAATCAGACAGTTACTTAGAGATCTGAACAACCAAGTCAAAAAAGACTCTAGAATCCTTTATGCTTATCCAATAGCCTGAACTTACATCTCTGAATTCACACTCGGAATCTTCCCCTTGCTGACTAGAGTCACTGTCCATACACTTTCTTAAGGAAATCCTACCTGAAGTAATTGAACCATTACTAAATTTTATAAACTCCTCCTTGAAAATTGGTTACGTTCCTAAACCATTCAAATTAGCAGTAATCAAAAAATCTGAGCTCGACCCATGTCAGCTGTCAAACTACAGGCCGATCTCAAACCTTCCATTTATTTTCAAGATCCTAGAAACAGCTGTAGCTCAGCAGCTAATCTCATACCTGAATCATAACCAGATACATGAAGTATTTTAGTCAGCGTTTAGACCTCATCATAGCACAGAGACAGCACTGATTAAAATGGTTAATGACCTGTTGTTGGCTTCTGACCAGGGTTATGTCTCTGTGCTTATATTGCTTCATCTCAGTGCAGCATTTGAAACCACATACAACATTTTACTATACAGACTCAAAAATGTTGTTGGGATTAGGGGAAAAGCCCTTTCCTGGTTTAAATCTTATCTAGCCAATCGTTATCAGTTTGTCAACATAAATGGAGACTTTTCAGCATACAGCAAGGTTAGCGATGGTGTCCCACAAGGATGTGTTCTAGGGCCTCTGCTTATGTTTTTAAATGCTCCCTCTATGTGACGAAAGTAAACAGTGTGCTAGTTTCCACTGCTATGCTGACGATACTCCGCTATACGTCTCAGCCAAACCAGAGGACAAATACCATCTTAGTATAATTGAGGAATACATAAAGTTGGATGTTGAGAAACTTTCTCTCACTTTACTGACAAAACAGAAGTGTCTCTGTTAGACCCACATGTAACTATCATTACATGATGCAGAAATGATGCTATTGGGCATGTTTGTCAGTTCAAGATCGGACTACTGCAATGCCGCACTATCTGACTGTACCTCTAAGTGCATAACCAGCGACAGTCTAGCTTGCATACTAGAACTAGACAGTTTGATCTCACCCTCCTCTCGCTACCTTGGCTACAAGTAAAATATTGTATTGATTATAAGATACTTCTAATGACTTAAAACGCACTGAACGGTCTTGTGACTGTTCTTAGTCAGAGCGACTTACAGAAGTGGGTTGTTATTTGCTCATAGAATGTATCCTAGCCAGTATGGTAGGTTAGATTTATTCAACAGTATTCTAGTTCAACAGTATTCCAGGAATTCATAAATCATTGCTAATACCTAGAAGTGCGAAACCAGTTTAAGCTCTATATCAGACAACGATAAATACAATAACAAACAATATCTAAATATACGTGGTTGGGTTTCAGCTGTCCAACAGTAGTATGAATTTCATCAGTGCAGGATCAGTGGTCATTTGAAACATTCCACAAATACACAAGTCTTCAGTCTGCTAGGTCTTGAGTCTGGATGTTATAGTGCTGTCACTACACCTCCCTTTTGCCTGTGGCTGCTTCTGGATCTGTCCTTTCAGCTATCCTGCCATAGCTAGATTTACATTACATTTATATTTACATATATCTGCCTCCTTCTAGACACCTTCTTATGTTTATGTGATGTTGTCTATGTGTGTGTGTGTGTATGTGTGTCTTCATTTTCATGGACACATCCCTCTCATGTATGATACCTGTTTCTTGCTTTCCGCTGTTAACGTGTGTATTTAAAGTCCTGTTTGGTATTTATTGGTGTTTGTCCTGCGTGTGCTGTGATTTAGCTGCCAGTATTTGTTGATATTCTTTGATTCATCGATCTGTTGTTTTCTTGCTTTGCTTCAAGTTGTTCAAGTTCAGTGTTTTTTGTCTCGTGTTTTAGTTTTGTTTCATGTAATCCTCCTTGGACATTCCTAATAATCTAATCTCTCTTCTTCATGCTCTGTGGAGTTTTTCCGTGCCATTTTCACCCTCGGCTTCCTCCCTGGGGACCTGGACTCAAACATTTGTAAAGCTGCTTTGTGCCAACAGCTGCTGTAAAAAGTCCTGTAGAAATAAATTTGACTTTGACTTTGACTTCTGAATGAATGTCTCTGAAAACTGTGATGTGATCGTCCTCATGACAGTATATAAAAAACAACATTAACACAGCAAATAGTTTAATCAAACAAGTGGCTTACAAAAATTGCAACAGCTTCTGAGTTCTGATGGTGTGGCATGTTCTGTTGGGGTTTCATGGTGTTACATGCATTGCCCACGGCAAAGCAAAACAATCTGTGATCCTATTTTATCACCCAAGATCACTATTCATTTGAAGTTCTTATGCGTCAAGTGTCTAGAAGCAGAATTTTATGTCCTTGCATTTCAGACTCACATAGTCAAAAAAAAACAAGGTAGTCATAATGGTGTGTGTGTGTGTGTGTGTGTGTGTGCGTGATGGGGAGACATTTGTGTGTGTGAGGCCCTGTGTTTTTGTAGCATTTTGCAGGTGTGAAAGACTATTGCACAGTTAATTACTTGTGTAACAGTAGGACTGTAAAGGACAGCAGAAACTGCACCACACAAAGATCCCACATTTCAGCAGCACTGTGCTGTTGACTGTATCGTAACCCCGATGGCCTCCTACATATACTCACAGCAGCAGGCAGACAGGGGAACTCCCCTTTCTACGCTGTGCTCACCTCCACTGACAAGGAAACAGAACACAGGTACAGCAGCGTGATGAGACAGGGCTGAGACAGGGCTGAGACAGGGCAGAGACAGGGCCGAGACAGGGCCGAGACAGGGCCGAGACAGGGTTGAGACGGGGCCGAGACAGGGCCGAGACAGGGCCGAGACAGGGTTGAGACAGGGCCGAGACAGGGCCGAGACAGGGTTGAGACAGGGCCGAGACAGGGTTGAGACAGGGCTGAGACAGGGCCGAGACAGGGCCGAGACAGGGCTGAGTCTGTGAATCAGCAGAATTTCTGCAGCTTCCTTTCTACTAGCTTTGTCTGGGCATGACAGTCCGGCTAGATACCTCCTGACCTCCAGAGCCTGTTGGCTTTCATTTAGCTGTTTACTGCAAAATAATGTATCTGTAAATTAAAGATATAAATAAATTAACAAATATACCCATGTGTAAAAAAAATGTAAACAAGTAAGCATATAAATGAATAAAGAAATAAATGTTGGCTTTTGCATATAAATAGGAGCTGATTTTTTGAGAAGAGAAGGCTTCCTGGAATGTGCCACCTACAGATGAAACCATTAAGATGCCGGCTTCCAGGCAGGTGAAACTGGGCTAAAGAATCCAGCTTCTGTCCTCACACTACAATGTGCTTATGTGTGTTGGATTTCCCCAGACACACCCCTACAACTCACAATGCCATGTCATCCGCGGACCTCCCACACACGAGCGGATCCCTACTAAGGTAGAATGCTGGAAAGACAGGCTTTAAAATGGAAACTTGTCCGTACTACGCTGGAGTAAGCACAGCCTCTGCAAATGTCTCATTTGCATAACGTACATGTGAGAGTTATGCAGAAGCCTCCTAGAATGTCAAAAAAATAGTTTTGTGCCAACAATTTTAAAAGAATGCAGTCAGTGTCGGATAAACAATTCAATGGTAGTGTGAATATCTTTGTTATAATCACTCTAGTAACTATGAACTTACACTACAATATTTTTAAAACTATTCCATGCTTTATATATATATATATATATATATATATATATATATATATATATATATATATATATATATATATATATATATATATTTATATATATTTATATATATATATATATATATATATATATATAAACTTTTTTTTTTGTAAAATGCAATGTATGTTTTCCCTTGTATTTGAATTCACAGTTATTTACCATTAGCTGCACTATAATGTAATATTTTATTTATTTACCTTAATGTCCACGCAAAGAAATTTTACCTGAAAATTAAAACAGGAACAAAAATGTTCTTAGGTACTGAAGACAATGCAGGAAGAGTATCAGTGAAGCCCTGCCCCCCAAATTCCATCATTTCAGAACTGTAGTATTTCTTTTCTGTCTTGCATCAGCGCGGTTCTGGAGAAGTGCGCACGATGTAGCAATGTGCTAAACAACCCCAGCCTCCGATAGCTCAGCACACTTGGCGTGTTTGGGTAGGCGTGTGTGTGTGTGAGAGCAGGTCTCGTCCAGGGACACGGCCTTTCTGAAAGAATCTTTCAGTTTCACTCTTCCTCCTCTAATCTCTCTCAGGTTCTTTGTTCCTGATCTGATTGTTTACTTTATTTTGCCATGACAAAGCTGTCTATCTCAGGACGGAAATTCACTTGCTGTCTCATAATTTTGCTTGCATGCCTCTTTCTCGCTGAAATGTAGATGCTACTGACACTATTGATGCTGCATGTTTGTACGATGTATTGCATTTGAAAACAACTCATAACTTCATTTTAAATGTTTTTAAATAACTCCAGATTTTGCTTGTGACTCATAACTTTGTTTTTAAACTCTTCTCATAATTATGATTATATTTGGTGCATAAACTAAATCAGAACTGAGTCTGGCTTTCAGAACTCTATCACTAGCGCACTGCATCACTGGAACACTATCACTAGCGCACTGCATCACTGGAACACTCCATCACTAGCACACTGCATCACTGGAACACTCCACCACTAGTACACTGCATCACTGGAACACTCCATCACTAGCACACTGCATCACTGGCACACTGCATCACTGGAACACTCCATCATTAGCACACCCCATCACTGGAACACTCCATCACTAGCACACTGCATCACTGGAACACACCATCACTAGCATACTGCCTCACTGGAACACTCCATCACTAGCACACCCCATCACTGGAACACTCCATCACTAGCACACTGCATCACTGGAACACACCATCACTAGCATACTGCCTCACTGGAACACTCCATCACTAGCACACCCCATCACTGGAACACTCCATCACTAGCACACTGCATCACTGGAACACTATCACTAGCACACTGCATCACTGGAACACTCCATCACTAGCACACTGCATCACTGGAACACTCCACCACTAGTACACTGCATCACCGGAACACTCCATCACTAGCACACTGCATCACTGGCACACTGCATCACTGGAACACTCCATCATTAGCACACCCCATCACTGGAACACTCCATCACTAGCACACTGCATCACTGGAACACACCATCACTAGCACACTGCCTCACTGGAACACTCCATCACTAGCACACCCCATCACTGGAACACTCCATCACTAGCACACTGCATCACTGGAACACTCCATCACTAGCACACTGCATCAGTGGAACACTCCATCACTAGCACACTGCATCAATGGAACACTCGCCTCTTTATGTGAGGTCTTACTGAGATGGTGAGGACATACCAAGGTAGCTCGGCATGTCCCTCCCTACAAATACTGCAATAAATCTTTGAGCCAAGTTAGGACCATGGGTCACTATATAATATAATTTAATGTAAGTGTATAATATATAATGTAATGTGATGTGAGTGTATAGTATATCATGTATAATGTTAGTATATAGTATATAATTAATGTATAATGTAAGTGTATAGTATATAATGTAATGTAATGTAAGTGTGTAGTATATAATGTAATGTGTAATTTATGTGTGAAAACGCTTCCACAGGATTTGATGGAATATTTTCTGACATGATAAATATCCTGTGATTATTTCATTTTTGTCTGAAAAACAAAAGTATCTGGAATCTTTATTGATACTGTAGTCTGTAAAAATGACTGTTATGGCAGAATCAGAGGGGCCAAAGGTCATGGGAAGGCCAGTAATAATCACACTTTCCCACTTCCCTGTGGAACCTAATCCCAGCTGGACATGTCTTTTTTTAGACTTGTAATTTAACTGTAAGTAATTATATATATAAACTACTTCATATCCTGCATGCTGGAAAATGAAATAGTTCAATATGTTTAGAGAAAACTCCCCTAATATGGGAAACTAAAAATGGAGCATCTAATAAAGAACAAAATTGAGATGAAAGTGTGTGATTTTCCTGTTCAGGTTAGAGTGATTCCTACTGGAACTGTGAGGGTAAAGTCAAGTGAAACAGGACTCCAGCATTATCAGGTACACCATACACGGGAGGACCAATGGCCGTTCCTCTGAGGCCCAGCTGGACTCACAGTGCAGAATTAGACAACGTGCTCGAGGATGTTTAATAGTCCAATGAACAGAGCAAACCAGTTCCTTAAGTTACAGGACAAAACACTTTGTACAGCTGGGCTCAGAGCTCAGTATAATAAGCACAACATAACATGCACAGCATCTAAGATATAAAATGTATGTGGGTTATAAACTCTAGAACCAGTTCCACATTTGAATACTGCCAGGACTAAGGGACTAGTGCCAGGAATAAGGGACTAGTGCCAGGACTAAGGGACTAGTGCATGGATGGGGAGATTCTTTTGAATGAGACATGGGACATGGTGATTGAGACATGATGAATGGGACATGGTGAATGGGACATGGTGATTGAGACATGGTGATCGAGACATAGTGAATGAGACATGGTGATCGAGACATGCTGAATGAGACATGGTGATCGAGACATGGTGAATGAGACATGGTGATCAAGACATAGTGAATGAGACATGGTGATTGAGACATGGTGAATGAGACATGGTGATCGAGACATGCTGAATGAGACATGGTGATCGAGACATAGTGAATGAGACATGGTGATTGAGACATGGTGAATGAGACATGGTGATCGAGACATGATGAATGGGACATGGTGAATGAGACATGGTGATCGAGACATGATGAATGGGACATGGTGAATGGGACATGGTGATCGAGACATGGTGATCGAGACATAGTGAATGAGACATGGTGATCGAGACATGCTGAATGAGACATGGTGATCGAGACATAGTGAATGAGACATGGTGATTGAGACATGGTGAATGAGACATGGTGATCGAGACATGATGAATGGGACATGGTGAACGATATAATGGACTTGTGGAATCATTTCTGATGTACTGCGCGGTGCTGTCTTCGTCCATCATGAGTCGTTGTTTTACCAACGATATAATGGACTTGTAGAATTATTTCTGATGTACTGCGCGGTGCTGTCTTCGTCCATCATGAGTCGTTGTTTTACCAACGATATAATGGACTTGTAGAATTATTTCTGTCTTTATTAGAATACAACAAGAAAATGTAGAAATTTTGTATTCAGTATTAAAACACAGAAAAAAAATGCCGCTTAGGAACTGTAGCTGCGTTATTTTAATAAACGATTATTAGTGACTAATCAGCTCACTCTATTATATTATAACCGATTATCACTCAGCTACTGAATTATCACTCAGCTACTGAAAGGTCAACAAACATGACCTATTCTGGAAAAAATTAGGAATGGGGCACCTAAAATGGATCCAAATTAAGACCAAAACTTTAAAAATCTCATAATTAACTAACTATTATCATCTACCTGACACTTTTAACCAAGGTGATTTACAATTAAGACTGAACACAATTTGAGCAATTGAGGGTTAAGGGTCTTGCTCAGGGGACCAACAGTGGGAACCTGGTAACAGCAACCTTTTGATTACTGGTCAAGTACATTCACCACTCAGCTCTCTTGTGTTTCTGGCTTTCTGTTGTGAACAAGGAATAGATTAAACTGGCCTTCCTAAGACTCTGAGCTGCCATTCACATTCTAATTACCCTCGTGTGAACACAGACGGAGTGAGGACATGTGTGAATGGGACATGGTGATTCAGACATGGTGATCGAGACATAGTGAATGAGACATGGTGATCGAGACATGGTGAATGAGACATGGTGAACGGGACTGAGGGACCAGCTGAGGTCTTCTGACTTTTAAACTGATTCAATTAGTTATCTAGTTAGTTAGTTTAGGAAGACCAGAGCACAGAACATCAGCGCTAAAAAAACCTATAGTAACCTTAAAGCATGTTTACTGTGTGACAGATGATAACGCTCAGATTACAGATTAACAGATTACAGAAGAGTTAACCTGTTCTTACTGCTCTACTAGACACCTAACGCACCTTCACCACACACTTAAATGAGATACATGACACAGCAACTGTCAAACCTGTAGAATGTTTATATTTCATTGTTTTATTTGATTATAAGTGTTACTTTGTTACTTTGTTACTCTTTATTTGGTTGTGTGTGACTCTCTTATTTTGTAAGAGTGAACCCTGTTGTGATTTCGACCACTGGTGTTAAGGCTGGTTTGACCCTCTGGGGTTCACCTCTCACCAGGGGTCTCTGGAAATAAATGGTCAGTGCATGAACAGCGCATGGTTAGCACATCTCGGCCTATAGAATTGCTCATGGTGCGCATGTAATCCGACCTGATTGATAAGTGATGTTCCATTGTGGGAAGGTCTTCTATATTTGTCACAAATATCCCGTCTCACACGTAAGTGTTGTTAAATAAAGAGGGGAATATCAGTATGTGACAGAGGTGTGGTACATGGTTTTTTAACCTCTATGCTGGTGAGATAAAAAAAAAAAAAAGTCATTTTCACATAAAGAACTGACCCAACATCCTTTATTCCCAAATGCTTCCTTTCCAACAGGTCATGGGAAGGCCGGTAATAATCACACTTTCCCACTTCCCTGTGGGAACCTAATCCCATCTGGACATGGCGTTTTTTTTAGACTTGTAATTTAACTGTAAGTAATTATATCTATAAACTACTTCATATCCTGCATGCTGGAAAATGACATAGTTCAATATGTTTAGAGAAAACTCCCCTAATATGGGAAACTAAAAATGGAGCATCTAATAAAGAACAAAATTGAGATGAAAGTGTGTGATTTTCCTGTTCAGGTTAGAGTGATTCCTACTGGAACTGTGAGGGTAAAGTCAAGTGAAACAGGACTCCAGCATTATCAGGTACACCATACACGGGAGGACCAATGGCCGTTCCTCTGAGGCCCAGCTGGACTCACAGTGCAGAATTAGACAACGTGCTCGAGGATGTTTAATAGTCCAATGAACAGAGCAAACCAGTTCCTTAAGTTACAGGACAAAACACTTTGTACAGCTGGGCTCAGAGCTCAGTATAATAAGCACAACATAACATGCACAGCATCTAAGATATAAAATGTATGTGGGTTATAAACTCTAGAAGCAGTTCCACATTTGAATACTGCCAGGACTAAGGGACTAGTGCCAGGACTAAGGGACTAGTGCATGGATGGGGAGATTATTTTGAATGAGACATGGGGCATGATGAATGGGGCAAGAGGCATGGTGATTGAGACATGGTGAATGAGACATGGTGATTGAGACATGGTGATCGAGACATGGTGATCGATACATGGTGATCGGTACATGCTTTTGTAACCTCTATGCTGGTGAGATTAAAAAAAAAGTCATTTTCACATAAGGAACTGATACAACATCCTTCGTTCCCAAATCCTTCCTTTCCAACATCCTGAGTTGTCACCTGAAAAGCAACCGCATTGGCTTAACTTCAAATGGAAATTAACTGTGGGTTAGTTAGATTATTAACTAAACTAATGTCTGTAGTTATTCAGCAAGTGATGTATAATATCCTCGAGGTTAAATACCTTTATTTTTAATTAGATAATTAAATGAAAAAAGGTATTTTCACATAATGATTTGACTTTCTAACATCCTCAGGCAGACCGTCAGCATCTGTTAGAATTCCTTACACCACAAGGAAGGATGACCAGGCCCAGGCGAGGCAGATGGTGAGACTAGATGGACAGCTTAAGGAAAATAGGGAATTTTTCCTTAAAGCATTGGTACCAGGGGTTTAAGGGCAGAGTGGAACTGTATTATGCTACTGTATAAGCAATCCATCGAGTTGTGAAATAAATGAAGAGAGAAAGGCCGTGTTGTGAGTGCTCGGACGACGGCTAAGGGGTGAAGTGAGGTGAGTGAGAGCGCCCGCCCGTTGAATAGCACATTCAGTTCACTGGCTCAGTCCACACTGCCCCCTACAGGCTGATGTTTGAACCGCTTCGGTCTCCTTCTGTAGGCTCCCTTTTCTCCCTCAGTCTCATCTTAAGATCCCTCTACACCCTTCTCATCTCACCAACTCGGTTCTCGGATTTCTGATGTACTGCGCGGTGCTGTCTTCGTCCATCATGAGTCATGAGTCGTTGTTTTGCCAACGATATAATGGACTTGTAGAATTATTTCTGATGTACTGCGCGGTGCTGTCTTCGTCCATCATGAGTCGTTGTTTTGCCAACGATATAATGGACTTGTAGAATTATTTCTGATGTACTGCGCGGTGCTGTCTTCGTCCATCATGAGTCGTTGTTTTGCCAACGATATAATGGACTTGTAGAATTATTTCTGATGTACTGCGCGGTGCTGTCTTCGTCCATCATGAGTCGTTGTTTTGCCAACGATATAATGGACTTGTGGAATCATTTCTGATGTACTGCGCGGTGCTGTCTTCGTCCATCATGAGTCGTTGTTTTACCAACGATATAATGGACTTGTAGAATTATTTCTGTCTTTATTAGAATACAACAAGAAAATGTAGAAATTTTGTATTCAGTATTAAAACACAGAAAAAAAATGCCGCTTAGGAACTGTAGCTGCGTTATTTTAATAAACGATTATTAGTGACTAATCAGCTCACTCTATTATATTATAACCGATTATCACTCAGCTACTGAATTATCACTCAGCTACTGAAAGGTCAACAAACATGACCTATTCTGGAAAAAATTAGGAATGGGGCACCTAAAATGGATCCAAATTAAGACCAAAACTTTAAAAATCTCATAATTAACTAACTATTATCATCTACCTGACACTTTTAACCAAGGTGATTTACAATTAAGACTGAACACAATTTGAGCAATTGAGGGTTAAGGGTCTTGCTCAGGGGACCAACAGTGGGAACCTGGTAACAGCAACCTTTTGATTACTGGTCAAGTACATTCACCACTCAGCTCTCTTGTGTTTCTGGCTTTCTGTTGTGAACAAGGAATAGATTAAACTGGCCTTCCTAAGACTCTGAGCTGCCATTCACATTCTAATTACCCTCGTGTGAACACAGACGGAGTGAGGACATGTGTGATCTCCTAATTCCTCATTAATAACAGTTTAGTCGGATTTGGCCTTTGACTCAAACTGAAACTCAAACCCACTAGTTGGTGGGCAGTGCTACTTCAGTGGTTAAGCTACTTGCATTGTAATTAGAAGGTTGCTGGTTCAAGACCCTTAACCCTCAATTGCTCCAGTTGTACTCAGTCATGATTGAAAGTTGCTTTGGATAAAAGTGTCAGATAAATGTAAAAAAAAAAAAAAGGTATTTCAAAATGTTTTCATCTGTTCTCATTATTGTATGAGGTTATACAGACCCAAGCTGTCTCATTGAACACTCCTTATCAGGAGCTATTTGGCATTGTGTACTTTAAGTTCAAGGATTCCAGTAATGTGAATTCTTTCCTTGAGTAAATATTTTGGCAGCTCCAATTGGCAGGATGAAGCCACTCCACGACCAACCTCCAGCCACAAACACTCTTGGGGAAAAAACCGCAAGACTGTGGGAAAAGCAGGGAAGAGGATTATGGAAGAAGGATCCCAGCTGACCCCTAGTTGGGCCGCATCCACAGCCTGGAACTGGACGGTTTGTAGGAGAACTGCGGGCAGCTCCGTAACCGTGGCCTGTCCAGCTGTTACTAAGCGCTTCTTCTTAATGGGATATTGATTTCCCAGATCATCTTTGTAGCTTTCAACCTCTAGAAAAAGAGCTTTCGCAAACCCAGCACAGGACGTCAAGATAAACACGAAAGAATCAGATGTTTTTGCAAAAAAAAGGGAAAAGTGCATATCTTCACATTGATAGTGTATGTCTTCACATTGATACATTTTATTGACATTTTTATTACCACAATTTAAAGATATTTTATTGCGTTTTCTTTCTTCTTCTGCTTCTTTTTTTTTTTTTTTTTACATGTCTGTGGATTTCTGGGTATAGTATTCACTTTTTAAGCTTATGTTCACCAAGGATGTGACACAGTTGCTGAAATATGGACAGCACATACAGGTCATTAGACATATCAGCAGGCAGGAAGACCACTTCTCATCCGGGGCCGGTTCTGAACATGGATCTTGGAAGTGTGTTGAAGGTTCTTTTCACGCTCTGGCAGGTTTTGTAGCGTATAACCATTCACCTCCATGTTCATGCCTTAACCCTGTCTCTGCAAGCCCACCTCCCTAGCGTCCTTGTTTCCATGGCTACCCTGTCACGTGTCTGGCATTAGCTCCACCTCTTCCCCGTTCCTTCGTATATTTGAACCCTGTGTTTGGTCGCAATAACCAGCTGACGAGTCGGTGAATCTTTATGAATCTTTTTAAAAGATTAATTCCACAATAGACAGGCACAGCCTGTGTATATTTGAACACAGGTTTGCGTGAGATTTGGAAATGCAGGATTGTTCTACTGGACAAAAGTAGCCAGATTCTGCCAAATAAGTTTGGATAACATAGTGCCTTTTTCAAACTCAAGGTCTCTGTACAAGGCATCGCAGAAGAGCGTCACAATATATCAGCTACAAAAGACAAGAAAAATAAAGCCTTCGATATAGAAGCGTGACTAGTGAATAGCATACAGAATCGCATTAAAGCGCCATCTGGTGGGGGGGAGGGCTTGATATACTGATAGAAAGGTAATGCTGACTGAGGTGTAATCTGATATCATAATACTATAACGTCTGAATTAATTGTTCGGTGTGCAATGGAATTATTAGAAAAGACGCAGTCTATGCAGGAGTATGATTTGTGATGAGGGGATTACATTTATCATTCTCTGCTTCTGGGGATCTGCAAATATTCACCTGTCCATAATCCGACATGTAGCGTTTGAGCAAGGATGCTGAACGATGTACGAACTAGGTCCTCTTCTAACTACATTACCCACAAAGCTGTTCGTTCCATCTCCCCAGATTATTGAACTCACCCGAGTCTTATTCCCTAAAGGTTTTCCGTATTTAAGATTTGTACTGTGGGTCTTTGCGGATTCTCGTTTTGCCTGTTATACGTTTCCGAGACGTTGTTTAGTTTCTGATTACCGTCTCGTATATTTGTTCCCTTATTGGATTTGTTTCCCCGTTGTTTGTTTACTGGATATTGACCGTGGGCGCGTTTGGGTCAGCCGTGTATGTCGTTAAACTGGGGTATACTGCTCATCCCTGACAGTCTGTTCATCTGAGCTGGAAATAAACGATCTATGAGTCAGAAACATAAAGAAATCAGAAATGAGACCCAAAATATTCAGATATTTCTGAAAAGAGTGAGTGAAAGAAAACTGGAGAATGGTTGTTGATGCCACTGATGATAACGTACTGGCCCTTTGGCTCGGTCAGTGTTGAACTCTTACAAAAAGGTGCGTTCTTCCTAATAAAACTGGATTACTGTGTGTTTTGAAGGACACATCCGGTCAGACCATTTGGCCATGAGTGTCCCAGACTCTGCTGTTATAAGGTGGGTTTCCTAAACTGTCCAGATACTATAAACAACCCCTAGTTTGGTAACTGTGGCTTTGGGTACTCCCAAAAGTTCACAAGAATATTTGTCTGCTCAGTAATATCACTAGTGTCACTAGTGACCACAGGCATTGCTTCATGGGTTGTTTTGCATTGCTGTATCCATGGAGTTCTATCTGGTTTCATTTATTACACATTTTGGTTTCATGTTTAGTGCAGATCATACTTTCTGGCAAAAACTCCCAATCAAACAAAAATAAAATTTGTCATGAGCTAAAAATAGTCTGATGCTGATTTAGTGTGTAGAAGATGACACAGTCAGAACTAAGTGGGAGCAATAAAAAAATATTTCTCAGGAATTTCCTAAAGCAAACAGAAAAATAGATACTCTGCTCTCCCCAGAGTTCTACTGGGAGGCACTGGTAGGAAAACGTAAGCACAGTCTACCTAGAAGCAACTACTCACCCAACAACCTGAAGCTAGAGCACGTGAAGACTGAGATGCTGTGTGTCCTGCTGATGTTTAAGACAGAGACAGCAGCCGTTTCTCACTACGCTTGAGTTGTGAAAGCCAAAGTGACCAGTTGGTTAATTCATGATTCTAACACAGGGAGACTGCTGAACCTCCAAATGTCTGAGCATTGGTGAAAGAATGAGTGCAATAACATTTATAAAAATAAGAAAAGTACCAATTATCCCAATTATTAAATAATTTATTATTCTAAAATGGTGCAAGGTGAATTTTGTAAATGATCGCATTAATATCCAAGAAATGCCATTGGAACAGCCGTTGGTAGGAATGTTTTAAGGAATCATCTCTTAAGTTCTTGGTCTGGTGTTTGGCTGCAATGTATGTTCAGATTATTCTCTTCATTGAATCTGACAGCATGTTATTCATTTATTCATTATGTTTAACTGCCTGTGTGGGTAAAGTATTGGACTTACTTCAGCAGTTATCAGAGGAGGGGAACTCACGTCATAAATGTCTCAGCGCACAATAGAAAATAACACACAGCTTGTGCACTTGTACTGATAGTGAATGACTTGTGCACTTGTACTGATGGTGAATGACTTGGAGTTCAATTTCTGTCCATTTTTATTCCATAATATTTTCCAGTGATTTTTACAATTACAACGAATAACAGTTAATTTACAATTTACAATTACAATGAATAACAATTAATTTATAATTTACAATTACAATGAATAACAATTAATTTACAATTTACAATTATAATGAATAACAATTAATATTATCATTTGTCAAATTTATAAGCACCTTTCTCAAACTCAGTGACTCCTTACAGACAGGAATCAGCTTTTACATCAGAAATCACGTCACTCACACACTATCAGAAGCGGCTGCCAAATAACACACAGCATACTGTCAGTTAGATACCACAGACCCCTGGGGGACTACACTGGGTGGAGGTTAAGACCAGGACAGAACACCAACCATCACTGGATATACACACACAGAGCACCCACCATCACTGGACACACACACACACACAGAGCACCAACCATTACTGCGCATACACACACAGGACACAAACCATCACTGGACACACACACAGAGCACCATCACTTGACACACACACAGAGCACCAACCATCACTGGACACACACACATGGAGCACCAACCATCACTGGACACACACACACACAGAGCACCAACCATTACTGGACACACACACAGCACCAATCATCACTGGATATACACACATACATACATACATAGTGTATATATATATATGTGTGTGTGTGTGTGTGTGTGTGTGTGTGTGTGTGTGATCTGGTGTTTTTTGAGCTAGTCAGTGTTCGGGGTAATTTGGAACAATTAATAAGCATTCTGGATAGGTTTACATAATTTGTGGGGGCTTTTAGGTCAAATGATTGCATTTCATCAAATATTTGTTTGTGTTGAGGTTTACAGATGATGAAAAGTGATGCCCTGGAACTCTGTCCTGGGGAGGGGCATGTTTTGGCCCTGTCTCTAACACTAAACCAAGCCATTAACAGCCCAAAAGCTTTTAAAAACTGCTTTAAATGCTTAGTAATGTGTTTCTTTGAGGTTTAACACTGAATATTCATTTAACTTTTCATGCTTTCCTTCACTCTGGGAAGTGAAGTTATGCTGTCTCACACTGTTCATAGGAAAGTCTCATTTCCCCCCACATATTTCAGCACAGTGGAGCTTTACCCTAACCCCCCAGTGGTTGTAGTAAGCTGCTTATGAATCTGCACATGACGGAAGGTGCTGTGGGCCTCTGCACCTCGCGTGTGTGGACACAGCTCCAGACTAGTACGTGGCGTCTTTTTGAGCGCTTAATGCTGTCATTAATTGTGGCCAGTGGTGTGAAACTGAAATGCCACGCGTGTGTGTTGGCCCGAGCTGGCGTGAGAAAGCTGCCTCGAGCTGTTGGCATATGTCAGCGCTGCTGCCGTTTTCACATCACGCTGTCAAATTTCACACGCACGCCTGCCATTATGAGAACTGAGCGCTAGGGGGCAGTCAAGCTCCAGTTCATGGGGGGAGAACCCCAGCCAGATTTATGGCGGCCTGAAAGAAATTAAATCTATATTAATCTAATTCCTTTAAATGTGTCAACTGGTCAGTAATAGTCTGTTATCCAATAGCATTATGACATAACAGATTACTCTATAGATTGTTACTGGCTAAATGTCATTGCACACATTTTTATTAAAGCCGAGATTTTAATGCACTGGAGAAAGTGTTTCTCACACTTTCTAGAGAGATCTTTTTTTAATTTTTATATTAGTGTGTAAGTAATTCATTCTTCTTCTGTGTCAAGTTGTTGCATTGTTTTGTCAAAATTGTATAACGCCATTCCAGCAAAGCATTAAAAAAATGAATGCGATAGAGAAAGAAAGAGAAACAGAGAGACAGAGATTAACACAAATCCCAACACCACGTTTCATATATGGAAATCTTTGATTTTCACTGACATTAAAATGTATTCTTTAAAACTCACACAGCAGGAGTTGAAATAACCCACCCCGCAGTTGAGTGTGAAACGGAAGGGTTTGAGCAGCCGCCCCTGTGCTCCGAGCAGCTACGCTCCGGACCGGAAGTAAAGTGGAAATACAGTGTGAGGGGATGAAAGACATGGCGTCTCCGCGTCCTCGAAGGAACAGAGCTTTCAGACAGGGACGACTGGAGTGTGCAAATATTTCCACTGGAAGAACAGAGCGAGACAGAGAGAGAGAGAGAGATTTTTAAAAACTTTTATTTACTCTTTAATAGATTCAGTATTGGAAGACAACAAACCGACACATTTTCACTTCTAGAAAAGGAAAACCAGTAAAATGGGGACGTTAACCAGTAAGAGAAACGACTTCACCATCACAGACTGTGGAGAACAAAGGCTCATTCACACACCAAACATCCTCACACCACCAGTCAAAGAGTGAAACTTGTAATCCAACCTAATCCTCGACTCTCCAAGGACACTAAACCAACTCACCGAGTTCAGGACCAGTCTGTATTTCAATCTGTGACAGCACAGAGCTGTCGA
>NW_027658486.1:32500-47500 GCF_041902795.1 Electrophorus electricus
GGCGCGAGCCTCCGCGGATTTCACGTTTAAGGGCACGACGGGTTGACGCGAGACCCGCCGAGTCGCCGGTTCCGACCGCTGCATTGCCTTTTCCTCACTCTCTCCGATGGAAGTTTTTAACCGGGCTGAAGCAAACATGTTGCGTCTCTACGCGCTGCATTCTGTAGTGATCCTCCTCGGAGGTAAGTCGCGCGAGGATGGTCGCTCGCGGCAAATTCACTTCTGTCCCCGTCACCTAACCTTTGTCTCCTCCTGCTATTTGAACGGCTCGTGATTTAACCTTCCTAGCGTGGCGCACCCGCACGTGCTGCGGGGGGGGATCTCTCCGTCTTTCTCTCGTAATCTCACGTGGTTTCACATGTCGCGCGTATGTGACAGAGGCCACACGATTATCATAACGTGCGTATTTTGTTACCTGCGCTGAGAAGAGCGCGGGCGCTCTGGTGGCCGCGAGACTGCAGCCACTAAGGGCGTTGATGTCAGCTGAGATGACCCGCCTTTACCTCAACTTTCACCACTCGAATATGAACGTGAGTCCTACAGCGAGATTTAGTGGGCACGCACATCAACCGCCTTGGCCACTTGTTCAGGGATTTGGAGAAAATGGCAGTTGGAGTTTTAATAGGTGCAATTCGGACAGGTACTGAGTTAAAGTGTGTTGCTTTGTGTTTGTGAGAAGAACGTGGAAAGCACGAATATGTAAGACAGAAGGGGAGGAAGTGAGAGGGTTTGTGTGAATTGAGTTTGTGAGAGAGCTGTGTGTTTAGGGTGTGTGTGTGTGTTTAGGGTGTGTGTGTGTGTGTTTAGGGTGTGTGTGTGTGTGTGTTTAGGGTATGTGTGTGTGTGTGTGTGTGTGTTTAGGGTATGTGTGTGTGTGTGTGTGTGTGTGTGTGTGTGTGTTTAGGGTGTGTGTGTGTTTAGGGTGTGTGTGTGCATGAGTGTGCGTGTGTGTGTCTGTGTGTGTGTGTGCATGAGTGTGCGTGTGTGTGTCTGTGTGTGTGTGTATGCATGAGTGTGCGTGTGTGTCTGTGTGCGTGTGTGTGCATGAGTGTGCGTGTGTGTCTGTGTGTGTGTGCATGAGTGTGCGTGTGTGTGTGTGTGTGTGTGTGTGTGCATGAGTGTGCGTGTGTGTGTCTGTGTGCGTGTGTGTGCATGAGTGTGCGTGTGTGTGTCTGTGTGCGTGTGTGTCTGTGTGTGTATGTGTGTGTGTGTGTGTGTGTGTGTGTGTATGTGTGTGTGCATGAGTGTGCGTGTGTGTGTGTGTGTGTGCATGAGTGTGCGTGTGTGTGTCTGTGTGTGTGTGTGTGCATGAGTGTGCGTGTGTGTCTGTGTGTGTGTGTGTGCATGAGTGTGCGTGTGTGTGTCTGTGTGTGTGTGTATGCATGAGTGTGCGTGTGTCTGTGTGCGTGTGTGTGCATGAGTGTGCGTGTGTGTCTGTGTGTGTGTGCATGAGTGTGCGTGTGTGTGTCTGTGTGTGTGTGTGTGCATGAGTGTGCGTGTGTGTGTCTGTGTGCGTGTGTGTGCATGAGTGTGCGTGTGTGTGTCTGTGTGCGTGTGTGTGCATGAGTGTGCGTGTGTGTGTCTGTGTGTGTGTGTGCATGAGTGTGCGTGTGTGTGTGTGTGTGTGCATGAGTGTGCGTGTGTGTCTGTGTGTGTATGTGTGTGTGTGTGTGTGTGTGTGTGTGTGTGTGTGTCTGTGTGTGTATGTGTGTGTGTCTGTGTGTGTGTGTGTTTGTGTGCATGAGTGTGCGTGTGTGTCTGTGTGTGTATGTGTGTGTGTGTGTGTATGTGTGTGTGTGTGTGTGTATGTGTGTGTGTGTGTGTGTGTGTGCATGTGTGTGTGTGAGTATGGAGATTCTGGTCTGTGTGTGGAATAGCTTACATCTGCACTGAATTCTAATCCTCAGCTGTGCAGACAGACGTGGCCTGTGTTCCACATCACTATGACGCTGGCTGAGTGTTGTTGGCCAGGCAGACGCCTCAAACCATTCAGGGGGGAAAAGCTCACTTCCCCAATGTAAGAAACAAAAAAAGGTCTGGATAGTTCCAGAGAGGACACATCAGGTCTGGATAGTTCTAGAGAGGACACCTCAAGTCTGGATAGTTCTAGAGAGGGCACGTCAGGTCTGGATAGTTCTAGAGAGGACGGGTCAGATCTAGATAGTTCTAGAGAGGACACGTCAGGTCTGGATAGTTCTAGAGAGGACGGGTCAGATCTGGATAGTTCTAGAGAGGACACGTCAGGTCTGGATAGTTCTAGAGAGGACGGGTCAGATCTGGATAGTTCTAGAGAGGACACGTCAGATCTGGATAGTTCTAGAGAGGACGGGTCAGATCTGGATAGTTCTAGAGAGGACGGGTCAGGTCTGGACAGGTCTGGACTGGATGGATTAAACCTGGAACCCTGCCAATGTTGCAGTCACTATACCTTATTTTATTAACAGCGTATCTTGCTACATATTCTCATATATAAAAAATGTGCATGCAGTATATTCCAGATGAGCAGACTGTGCACAGAGGAGCTGCTGCAGTGCTGGAACTCGGCCCTTAGAGAGAAGTAGAGAGGGAAAACTAAATGGGAAATAAATAATTCAGATGGTGACCTCTGCACTTGAGTCTTTCTTGATAGCAAAAAGCCTGTGAGCTGTTGCTTAGTCTAGCAGTGTAGTGTGTCTACTAGACCAGGGGCCTTGGAACCTGGGTACTGTAACGGGTACTGGAACATGGGTACTGTAACATGGGTATTGTAATTGGGTACTGTAACAGGGGTACTGTAACAGGATATTGTAACATGGGTACTGTAACGGGTACTGTAACAGGATACTGTAACAGGATATTGTAACAGGGGTACTGTAACGGGTACTTAAACATGGGTACTGTAACATGGATATTGTAATTGGGTACTGTAACGGGTACTGTAACAGGATATTGTAACATGGGTACTGTAACATGGGTACTGTCACGGGTACTCGTCCCTGAAACAGATCACTTGTTAGATTTTTTTTAAACACACATCGATGGTGGAAGGATTTAAACAGTGAACACAGCAAGTAAATACCACGTCAGAAATCAAACAGACTGCAGTGTTTGCTGACGGCTTAATGATTTCTGCTGTGAGTTTGTCCCCCAAAGTCGTAGTGGTAATGACGTCTCCTGGCCAGATTAGAGCCACGCCATCGGGTGATAGCCGAGATGCACGAGCTGAACACTGGAGTTCTGAGAGGCATTCAGAATCATTTGTTCAAATCACAAAACCAGGATTGTGGGGGCAGGATGTTCTGCATGTGTAGGGCAGTATCTATCACTGTCTCTCCCACTCTGTCTCACTCTCTCACTCTCTGTCTCTCCTGCTCTCTGTCTCACTCTCAGTCTGTCTGTCTCTCTCTCCCCCTGATATTTTGCACTGAATTTAGTTCTGTTCACTGTAACATTTGGTTCCTTTCTGGGGAGTCATACAGAAAATGAATTCTGCTCGGTTGGCAGTCAGCCAGAATACACTGGCCTCTTTTTTCTGCGGTTAGATCCTGTCTCATAATATCCGCAGCAAAAGAGACCCCTGCCAACAGTGGACAGTTAAAAAAATAGCTGTTGTTTTAAATTTAAAAAAGGAAATAACCTAATTGTCTACATCTTTAATTGATCCTCAGTTACTAATGTAAGAGTTCATGGTGTCTGAACAGCACCGATGAAGCCAATTTGACCTGACAAAAGAAGAAAATTTATGTGAACCAAAATGTCCAAATACTTTTTCATACTGTAAGCGGCATGCAACTAAAAGATATAAAATAGTGATTATTCCCCTTATTTACTTATTTACTCTAACGCTAACCCTAACCCTAACACTAACCTATCCCTAACCCTAACCCTAACCCTAACCCTAACCCTAACCCTAACCCTAACCCTAACCCTAACCCTAACACTAACCCTAACCTAACCCTAACCCTAACCCTAACCCTAACCCTAACACTAACCTATCCCTAACCCTAACCCTAACCCTAACACTAACCTAACATTAACCCTATCCCTAACCCTAACCCTAACCCTAACCTAACATTAACCCTATCCCTAACCCCAACTCTAACCCTAACCCTAACCCTATTTACTTATTTACTCTAACCCTAACCCTAACCCTAACCTTAACCCTAACCCTAACCTTAACCCTAACCCTAACCCCAACCCTAACCCTAACCCCAACCCTAACCCTAACCCTATCCCTAAGCTAACATTAACCCTATCCCTAACCCCAACTCTAACCCTAACCCTGACCCCAACTCTAACCCTAACCCTGACCCCAACACTAACCCTATCCCTAACCCTAACCTTAACCCTATCCATAACTTTAACCCTATAGGAAAACATATTCCTCTTTAATGTAGTCAGAACGTTTCTTGCTCCCTGTCAGAGCCGATTGGTTCTGTTCTGAACTGACTGAGCTGCTTAATTTCAAAACAGACTTTTCTGCCTAGTCTGCTTTACCCAGCACGGTGAAGAGAAAAGAGGAGAGGAGAGAATCTGTCGTCTAATTCACTGTGGCGTAGAAGCATAGCCAGAGAACCCAAACCAACCGACTGCAATCCAGCTTCCAAAATTTAAGACCAGCAGGAACCGTTAGTGCAGTAAACAAGCACCAAAACAACATTAAATAATGTCAAAACAAAAAACAAAGAAAATAAAACCAAGTGTTTTAGTTTAGAAAACGAGGACACGAGAGACCAAAAACAGGTGTGAGGGGGTGGAGCTTGGTGCTGAGAAGGCCGTGGAAGCTGTGCACTGATTGGGCGGTCGGCAGTGGGGGTGGGAAGGGAGGGCGTGGCCACGGCCGTGCAGCGTGTGCTGTGATTATGCATTCAGTCGTACAATGTGCCCATTAACTGAACTTTTGATTGCAACATTCACAGTATCAGGACAAAATAATTGCAATGTTTTTTTTCTTTTTTCATTATTAGACTGTTAGAAGAGCACAGCGCATCCCGTTTGGTTCCTGCACCAGCGACACGCCTGTTCTGCTGGGTCACTCACCCCATCTGGCAGACGGTTAATGTTCTGTAACACTGCTATACAGTCTGCTCAGCAGAGAGGTCACAAGGTTCAGTGCCCATCAAAAGATGCTTTTACTGTTCTCTCCTCCATTCTGTTACTCAGGAACCTGAGTAAGGACATCATACAGGAGATCACAGACCAGCATGGCTAATAAAGCAAGCGGAGATGTTTAACTGTGTCCACTGCACAGCATAAACGCAGCATAAACACAGTGTAAACACAGCACAAATGCAGCATAAACACAGCGTAAACACAGCATAAGCACAGCATAAACACAGCATAAACACAGCATAAGCACAACATAAGCACAGCATAAACACAGCATAAACACAGCATAAGCACAACATAAGCACAGCATAAACACAGCATAAACACAGCGTAAACAGCATAAACACAGCGTAAACACAGCATAAGCACACCTTAAGCACAGCATAAACAGCGTAAACACAGCGTAAACGCAGCATAAGCACACCATAAGCACAGCATAAACAGCGTAAACACAGCATAAACAGCGTAAACACAGCATAAGCACACCATAAGCACAGCATAAACACAGCGTAAACACAGCATAAGCACAGCATAAACACAGCATAAACACAGCATAAGCACAACATAAGCACAGCGTAAACACAGTGTAAACACAGCATAAGCACAACATAAGCACAGCATAAACAGCATAAACACAGCGTAAACAGCATAAACACAGCATAAGCACAGCATAAACACAGCGTAAACACAGCATAAGCACAGCATAAGCACAGCATAAACACAGCATAAGCACAACATAAGCACAGCGTAAACACAGCATAAACACAGCATAAGCACAACATAAGCACAGCGTAAACACAGCATAAACACAGCATAAGCACAACATAAGCACAGCATAAACACAGCATAAGCACAACATAAGCACAGCATAAACACAGCGTAAACACAGCATAAGCAGAACATAAGCACAGCATAAACACAGGATGAACACAGTGTAAACCGTGTAAATGCAGCATGCTGGACATGTGGAGGGTTTTTAACTGGCGCACAGGCGAGGGAGGGGCCATGGTTCATGCCACAGGGTTCTGCATTATCATTGGCTTAGCCTGCAGCATAGGGATGAACGATATATTGTTTCTGAACTGTATTGCAGTATGGACCTTTCAGTACTGATATTGCACAAAGGTAAAATATGCAACTTACATTTTTTTTGTAAATCGTTTGATGTGCGCATCCTTTTCAAACCCAGACATTCCAGATGAGTTCTCTTTATCTGTTCAGATGAATCACTGCATGTTCATGTCCCAACAAACCTAAGGGATTCTAATAAAACCTAATGTGGAGCATTGTGTAACTATGTCATAAATGTCCTAATGTGGACCATTGTGTAACTATGTCATGTAAAAAATCACCAATATGTCAACCTTCGACTTCCCTTAATACACTACAAAGACATATTGCAATCCTAATATGTAACGGTGTAATCATGGTACAGTACTTTTACCCAACAAGCACAGTCTTAAGTCCAAGATAAATGACGGATTTCCCAGTGGCTCATGCGGGAAAATGTTTTTAGGCTGAGGAAGTTTGTTTTTTAGGTTGAGGAAGCTTCACTCTACCTGCTCCTCTGTTTCCTGCAAGTGAGTTTTGAGTCAGTGGGTTTTTCCATTCTGTCTTACATATAGCGAAATGGTTGCTGACCTTATGCTACAGGCGGAACAGGTGGAGGTAAGGTTGAAAGATGCTGAAGTCGAGTTCACTGCTCTTTCAGATGAGGTCACTGCATTGTCAGATGAGGTCACAGCATTGTGATATAAGGTCACTGCATTGTCAGATGAGGTCACAGCATTGTGATATGAGGTCACTGCATTGTTATATGAGGTCACAGCATTGTGATAAGAGGTCACTGCATTGTTATATGAGGTCATAGCATCGTGATATGAGGGCACTGCTTTGCGATATGAGGTCACTGCATTGTTATATGAGGTCATAGCATCGTGATATAAGGACACTGCTTTGTGATATGAGGCCACTGCGTTGTTATATGAGGTCAAATCATCATGATATGAGGTCACTGCGTTGTTATATGAGGTCATAGCATCATGATATGAGGTCATTGCACTGTTAGATGGTGAAGACCATTTGAAAAGCACATATTGTTACCAAATGTTCCGTTGTTTTGTTCCTCTTGTCTGTATCACACAATCCTGGTGGATGAATGTATCTTAACTTGTGAAGTTCAGTGGGTTCACATTTTGAAATTTGGAAGTGCATCAACCAAGGATGTCTAAAAACATACGTGATGCAGTTTGGTTGATCTGCCAAAGAACAAGCAAACAACTTCTGTTGTAGAGGTTAATACATTCAACATCCCATAATTACTACACTTTACAGAGTGAGTTGGCAGTGTGCTACGAGCTAGTGGGATTTGCCCAGAAATGTAAACTGCTTTCTTAGAGATGGGAAACCAGTGATTATGTGTGGTTTGGGCCTGAGTGTTCAGGAAGGGCCTTGCTGTGCTGTTGTTTAGCTCCATGGTTTATAGCCTACTGGGGCGGAATTAGTTAGCATTTCAAGTCCTTGACCTGACCTTGAGGGTCGCCATGTCTGTGTTCTCATTTCTGATCTCCTTGAGCTTCTGTTAGTCGTGAGGGAAGCTTGTAATTTTCCCTCATTTTGGCAAGAAATTGCTAACAACAGGAGTCTGACCAGCAGTGCAAAATGACAGGGATTTCATGGTGTGCATGTGTGTGCGCGCGTGCGCGAGCGCGCGCGTGTGTGTGTGTGTGTGTGTGTGTGTTTGTGTGTGTGTGTGTGTGAAGAAAAGAGGGAGAAAGAGAAAGAAGTCTTGTTTTTAGTGTTTTGTAGCATCAGGGTCAAACTCACACACACTTTTCTTTCACAACGCCATAGCTCTATTTGGCATATGAAGATTCTAAAACACTTTAACCCTTTTATGTGCTCCAGCAAATCTTCTGTAGTGCCTATGACAGTTGCTGTAAAAGTTAGTGAACTCTTTGTAGTCACCTCGAGTTCCATATAAACTTCAAATCTGATCGTACCACCATTTGTCACAATGATACAGAAAATATTGTTTAAGCAGAATCAGCCCCAGTATGTTACAGTGTGACTTCTTTATTCTCTCTTGAACAAACAGTTTAATATTGTGAAGGCCACTGATGGAAATAGAATTCCAGATTCGATACGGTACCAAAATATCATTTGCCAGCTACCTACAAATTACATCTTAGCCTCACTTCACCTTTGTGATATCACACATCCAGCCGAAAAACTTGGAAAACTTGAGATGGGCAGTAATGTGTTTTTTTCCTGTCTAGCTGCAGTTTTCCGTGTGATGACCCGAAGTTGAGTAGCACTGCAGGCTTTAGAGATGTTCTTTTTTACCTCAGGGGTGTTTGTCTGTTGTCTGACACCTCCACGTTGCTCATGTGTGCCGACGTTTAGAGGATTCGCTCTCCTAGGCCAAGAAGCAACTGTACTGACACTCTCCCAGATTGAAAACAAGCTGTTTCCTAACAGACGGACAAGTGCCAGAAACTGCATTTGGAAGCACTTCCAGTCTTATTACAGTCAACAACTTTTCTCCTGAGGTCCTCTGAGTTCTCCTTTGATTGTTCCACATTGCAACAGAAAAAAGCCACACCTGAGCTGACGAACACTCAACTGCAGTTATTTACTAAAAGAGGTTTCCTAGCACCTTACGCATTTTTTCTATCTATAACCCAGACTGCTTCAATCATATCTTCAATCAAGATATGGCCATAAAATGTTGTGTCTCTGGTTTATTAAAACCGTTTATTAAACATTTCATTTTGACCACTTAGAAGCAGATCACACCACATTAGGAGACAATCCTGCAGAAATCCAGGCATTTCAAAGGGTTTATCAATACCGTTATCAATACCTTATCAATACCTTATCTATACCTTATCAATACCTTAGCAATACCTTTATCAATACCTTTATCAATACCTTTCTCAGAACTGCGCCACACCCAGCTGTGTTTGGTTATATAAAGCCATTATACAGTTATTCATATCTTTTATGAATTAATATGGTACTAATTCACTCTGACTCCTGATCTCAGCTGGGAGAGACTCAGACTCCTGACAGTGTCTCGCTATTCCAACTGTGCTCCCAGCCATCGCTTAAACAAAACCAGTCCGTTTAGTTCCGTGTTCCTCCTTTGGTACACCTCCGAGATCATTATCTAGACTTTACTGTGATGAGTCAGTTTGCCGACGGTCAGTGCCAGAGTTCTTCTGCTGAGATTGTGAAGTCTGCACATCTCATCCTACCCGGAGCACCTGGTCCCCAGACCACCGTCCCTCTGCTGGATCTAATCCCATTACGCTAATGTGCTGTGAGTCACCTTTTCATTGGCTGCCCTGTGGTCTCCATCGTGCACCCACCGACAGCTCAGACAAGAGAACATTTTCCTGCACCGGCCAAATATGCATAAAGAGGGAGATGTTGGTGAAGGAAGAAGAACAAAAGATGACTGTAAAACTCACTTTGCCTTCAGGGGTGAGAAGCAGTTTGCCAACGTGTAGTTTGCAGGACAGCGTCTTGTCTGGTTGTACGGGCCTCGTCCTGTGGTAGACCCAGTGTACGACACGTCGCCTCTATGACCCTGACGGAAAGCGTGCGTCATTGGTCCTGATCACACGTTCTCCCTGCTGGGGATACCTGTGCCACCTGAACCAGAGAACAGGACGTGCGGACAGCCGAGGTCAGTCACGGCATCGGGGTCATGACCCTGGTCGTTTAAGGCGAGATTCCTGTCATGAAGGTTGCGTAACAAGGCTGGAGTATCTGAAACTGCAGCTTACAGGGCAGTGTGTAAAATGACTCAATCAATCACTCACAGACTGGAGCTTTTTCGCGCCATTTGGCTCGTTGTACTGGTGGGGTCAACGCTGACGACTTCATGTAGGATACTTTTTATTTGAAGATATTTTAACATCTTACAGGATTTTACTGTATAAATTATCATTTTGTCCCTGTGTGTGTTCCCATATTAAATGATCAGAAATGGGATTTAAGTGCTGAGATGCATTTGTCACACAGTAGGCCGATCTAAACAAACCCACCCATGGAGACTCACACATTCACAAAAACATTTACACACGAGTTCACGGACTCACAGACTCTCTTTTAAAAGTCACGAATTAGAAATGAACATCATTACAAATAAAGTCATGCATTCGTTTCCCATTAGCACTGTGCTCTGGGAATGTGCAGACAGACCAGTCCACCCACTCCTCCCAGTAAGCACCTGGGCTGCACAGTGCCTGTTCAGTACTCGGATGAAAGGACCGGTTTAAAGACAAGTGAAAGACAGTATCACTTACTCAGGTTAACCTGAGTAATTAATTAATTAATTAAGATATAAATGAATAACACTGATATGATAATCAGTATATTGTTTCTTTTTCTAGACTGTCAAAGTGAAATATGAGCAATGCAATTTCTATGGCAGCCTCAAAGGCCCAAAATACACTGGACACTCACGATACCGTAAGGGAGGCCTTCATGTCGAAGTGATGCCTGTATAGCTAGTAGCAGTTTATGCTTTTGACGTTTGTCTGGTGTCTGTATGAGTCTGAAGTTGTTGGGCTGAATTAAGAGTGAAATGGGACATGCACATTTGATTAACTGCGGCCATGTTCCCGCCCGGCTCGGGTCAGTTCGCTGGGTACGCATCACACAGAGTTCCCGCGTTCCCATAGAAACGTCTCACGCGTCACTATTTACACTCGCTACACTGCACACGGTGTGTGAGGGCTTGCAGGCCGGCTTGATTATCAGATGAATGAGGAGGCAGAGAGTGTCCTAACACTTTGGTACTTTATTTACACCAAGTAGTCTGTGAGGCCATGAAGAACTGGTTTTGATGTCTGTTTCTAATGTCTGATGCAATAGTGAGACAGAAATGGTAAAATGATGGTTACTGATGCAATTGAGTGTTTGTCGGAACAATAAAGGATTATTTATAGTGTAAAGGGTACAGTAGGACTATTTTGTAATTTAATGATCTTCTCACTCCAATGTGTGTGCGTGTGTGTGTGTACTTGTGTGTGTATGTACGTGTGTGTGTGTATATGTGTACGTGTATATATGTGTGTGTATGTGTTTATGTGTATGTGTGTATGTGTGCTTATGTGTGTGTTTATGTGTATGTGTGTGTATATGTGTGTGTTTCTGTGTGTGTGTGTGTGTGTTTCTGTGTATGTGTGTGTGTTTATGTGTATGTGTTTCTGTATGTGTGTGTGTGTTTCTGTATGTGTGTGTGTACGTGTGTGTGTATATGTGTTTATGTGTATGTGTGTATGTGTGTGTGTTTCTGTGTATGTGTATGTGTGTGTATGTGTGTGTGTTTCTGTATCTGTGTGTGTGTACGTGTGTGTATATGTGTTTATGTGTATGTATGTGTGTTTCTTTGTATGTGTGTGTGTGTGTGTGTGTGTGTGTGTGTGTGTGTTTCTGTGTATGTGTGTGTGTGTGTGTGCATGGAATACTGATTGATCCACGCTATTCCCTGTAAGGTCAGTGGGTGTCTGTAGGTGGTAATCAGAGGGTCTGTGATTGTAAGGTTAGAATCTGTCTTCTCACATCATGTGATTACTTCTTCCTATAACTTTCATTTTCCATCTTTAACTCAACTATTTAAATAAATCTACATTTGCTATCTTTTAATAAAACTGCTGCCATAACAAGTGAAGCTGGATTTCGTGTCAAGGCTGGTCGATCTTGTCTTGCTGTGCTGTGACCATCAAAGGTTTCTCTCTGAAGATTCACAGTCATAGCTGTAGGAATTCCTCCGTAACTCACCCACGCTACACGGTGATAAATGACCCTTGTGCTGAAAGCATGATAATAACATAACGGTCTGTGAGATTGGAATGCTCTTCCAGAAACCAACCTGCATTTAGCTAAAGGACCTGACTATGAAGCAAAGATGCGAATACCTCCTCTCTATCCTCTGAAATCTAGACAAACTGCTTCCTTTATCCAGCTTCTTTCACAATCTCCCGCTACTAATCCCACACAGTGCTTCCCATTTAGGCGAAACGCTTCCCAACGGTCTTCTCATATATAAGCATATTAATGCTATTTTTTTTAACAGTTTTCTTTTCACACCGTGACACGTCTGGTGACACTACTGTAAATGCATTTGAAATATCAGGACAGGAAAAAAACAACCTATTAATACACATTGCTATGACAACCGATGCTTAGTTGATTTTTGACGGGCAGCATGAGAAGTATAAACATTGTTCTTAGGCTCTCTAAAGCTGTTCTCCGTTAACTTATGTGTGTGATGCCCTCACAGCCCAGAGTCCGGACCACCCAATATAAATATTATTATTATTATTATTATTTTGTCTTCAATGCTTTGTGCTTTTTGGCATTATTCAGAAACTGCTTCCCATAAACTCTAATCATGGTAGTCCTGATCAGGTCACCCAAATGAACGTACGCATGCACGCACGTAAGAGCGACACAAAAAGAAGAGTGACTAACTCATTGGAAAAGCCTGAAGGGGTCCAGTCTTCTGATTTTATCCCAATCTCATTTAAAGGTACCCTTCAAAGGGTTTTAAAGGTAGCGTGTGTTCTACAGCCCTGGATGTGTTCTGGGTTGTAAAGGTAGCATGTGTTCTACAGCCCTGGATGTGTTCTGGGTACACCAGACAGTGCCGCTTGGATCTGAGATCAGGTGTTGTGAAATATGATACGACGCATATTGTTGGAATCATGTGATGTCATTGGGCTGTGTGCGTGTGTGTGTGTGTGTGTGTGTGTGTGTGTGTGTGTGAGGGAATAAATAATTTTTCAAATTAAGCAGTTATCATGAAGCAGGCTGAGTCTGTATCCAATCAACTGTGTGTTTGATTCCTTTTGTTACTTCAATCACTAGAACACACAAGAAGAGAGAGCAGCAGTAACTAGAAGACACGAAGAGAGAGCAGCAGTAACTAGAGCACACAAGAAGAGAGAGCAGCAGTAACTAGAAGACACGTGAAGAGAGAGCAGCAGTAACTAGAACACACGTGAAGCGAGAGCAGCAGTAACTAGAACACACGTGAAGAGAGAGCAGCAGTAACTAGAGCACACGTGAAGAGAGAGCAGCAGTAACTAGAGCACACAAGAAGAGAGAGCAGCAGTAACTAGAGCACACGTGAAGAGAGAGCAGCAGTAACTAGAGCACACAAGAAGAGAGAGCAGCAGTAACTAGAGCACACGTGAAGAGAGAGCAGCAGTAACTAGAGCACACGTGAAGAGAGAGCAGCAGTAACTAGAAGACACGTGAAGAGAGAGCAGCAGTAACTAGAACACACATGAAGAGAGAGCAGCAGTAACTAGAACACACATGAAGAGAGAGCAGCAGTAACTAGAAGACACGTGAAGAGAGAGCAGCAGTAACTAGAACACACATGAAGAGAGAGCAGCAGTAACTAGAACACACATGAAGAGAGAGCAGCAGTAACTAGAGCACACATGAAGAGAGAGCAGCAGTAACTAGAGCACACGTGAAGAGAGAGCAGCACTTTTTCGCTTCATCTCCAGCCAGCATCTCTGAAAGGAATCAGTGACTGACAGATAAGAGTGTAACTGGAAACGGATAACAATCTCTGTTAAGTTAAAGCTCCTTGAAATCTACTGATGTTTGAAACACTCATGTTGACAGACAGACACACACACACACACACACACACACACACACACACACACACACACTTCCAATCTGATTCTTAACTCAGACTCAAAACTACATACACTCGCGTCTATCCAGGTCTGGAGATTTGCCCGGTTCCAGTTTGTATGTTCATACACATGCGTGTATTAATGTCAGTCAGTGATCACATGCTAGTATTCTGTCCAAATCATCAAATCACGTTCAGAATGGAGCTCAGATTCGCGTATGGAGCTACACTGCAGTTGCTTTGTAAGGTCGAGCAGCGTCTGCTCGTAAACTGTGTAAAGACGTGAGCTGGTGTCTCCACATTCGTTACATACACTTTGCTGGAGAGTGTTCGCAGAACACACTCCCGCAAGAATGATTTAGTGTGCTGTGTTTGTCCGAGTTCATTTGGTCGGGTCACAGGTTTACACTTCCTTCACACCTGCCCCACATTCTTATGCATGACATGCAAGTGTCTCAACTGTGTTAATGAAAATCTTTTTGGCAGATTGTTAAATACTTAAATACGCCAGTTCTTCTACTGGAGTTTGCATTTGAATTAACATAGAGAAATAATTTTAAAACATTTTTTGGGGGGGAGGGGTTTGTTGTTAAAGAAGGCAGTCTACAGCTTTGCCAAACCTTCTAATAAATAGAAGAGGCTGTTGGAGTGGATTCGCGCTGTAACCGCCGATGTAATGCGTTTTCATGATGATATCGATGAAGCTGTTGTTGTTTGTTTGGGCCGCGGTGAATGGAGAAATGCCTCGTCAGCACAACCTGATATTAAATATCGATAAAACATGCGTGGCTGGGCAGCTTTTAATCGAGGGCCCCGTGTGTTCATATCTGTGTGATTAAAACGTGGATGAGTGTTGTGGTGGGGGAAGGCTAACGGTTCAGACTCCTCCCCAGAAACCGCTGCGTAATTTCAATTTACTTTGCATCTCATTTTAAGAGAAACAGCACATTATCCACATAGGAAAATCACTTTTATGAACACTTTAGGTGTTATTTCAGCACAGGGGACGCTGGTGGAAACAGGTACAGGTGTGTGCAGGTGCATATACACACATATAAACAGGTAACGGTGTGTACAGGTGTATATACACACACCTGAACAGGTACAGGTGTGTACAGTTGTAAAGGTGGTTGGAGTAAAGACTAAGGTCTTTGGTAGGCTGTAGTTTGTAAGGTTTTGGTAGGCTGTAGTTTGTAAGGTTTTGGTAGGGTGACCGGTTGGAGTAAAGATTAAGGTTTTGG
>NW_027658486.1:55000-57521 GCF_041902795.1 Electrophorus electricus
TATATGTAATGCTGGTGGGTGTTGATAGGTTTATAATTTAACTCTCAAGAAGCCAAATTTCATAGTGGACAACACCACATATCAGGATTAAATACTAACACTGCATATCAGGGTTAAATACTAACACCGCATATCAGGTTAACATACTAACACCACATATCGGGGTAAAATATTAACACCACATATTGGGGTAAATATTAACACCAGATATTGTGGAAAATATTAACACCACATATAGGGGTAAATACTAACACCACATATTGGGGTAAATACTAACACAATCACACACCCCTACACAGGAGTGGCCAAACTCTACTGCTATACAAAGAAGACTTTCTAGTGTACTTGGGTAACATGATTAGATAATAAGTCTGTCTGATAAAATGCAATAGAAGTCTTCCTAATTATTCCGGTAGAATAAATCGGTTCTTTGCTGGGGGAGAACAGCGTTGGAGTTTCTCCTGATGTTCATCATTGATCCAGACTTCTACGTACAAACTCTCCTGCCCTGAGAGAACGGCTACCACGTGCTTCACTTATACTAACTATGCGTTTAATAACACAGCATTATTAATAACCTGCCTACCCCATCACTGGAAAGTGAAAACTGTAATTGATCTCTGCTGGTCACCGTAGATCTTAGAGGCGTGGCTTTGTGTTTGTGGGCAGGAATGGAAGGTGGGGCCAAAGAGTGCATCACTCATGGTGTTGTGTTCACCTACTTAAACACTACAGGTGGTGGTTCCTGAAACTTCAGATGGAACAAATGTTTTAAAGCCTATTCCATTTTGAAGAAGTTTAAATACTGGGCCAAATTAAATTAAATTTAAAATGCTTTGTGAAACTCTTCAAAGCATATGAATGTCTGCCAATTAGAGAATTTTAAATATATTTATATGGCCTGATGTGTGATCCTTTGGTAAAAAGCCAGTTTGAGATTTGCTTAAGACATTGTGCTTCATAAGGAAGGTCATTATTTTGATATTTATATTTCTACAGAATGTCTCCCCAGATGACTGCATGCACACATGCCTCTGTAATTACTGGGCTGCATTTCTCAGCTCTCTCCTGTATGGTAATTAGTCCCTGGTTCCAGATCTCAGGAAACCTCTGATTCCAAAATTTAATTCTCTCACTCTCTCTCCTTCTCTCTCTCACTCTCAAACTCACTCTCTCACACTCTCACACTCACTCTCCCTCACTCTCACACACCCTCTCTCTCCATCTCTCTCTCTCTCTCTCTCTTTCTCTCTCTCCCTCTCTCTCTCTCTCTCTCCCTCTCTCTCTCTCTCCCTCTCTCTCTCTTTCTCTCTCTCTCTCTCTCTCTCTCTCTCTCTCTCTCTCTCTCTCTCTCTCTCTCTCTCTCTCTCTCTCTCAGAGAATTTTTCAGTCTCTCCTTGTCAAGGTATTGCTATTATTTAGCCATAACAGTTGATTTTCTACAAAACCCAATTCATATTCAAGTGAAATATATTCATAACTAAAAAGCATCCAGTAGAGACATATTAAAAATGTGCTCACGTCACCAACAATAACAATACAACACAATAACAGCAAGTGCAGTCATAGTGGCGCCTAACGAGCCATTAAGGTTGTAATAAGACATTAACATGTCGTTAAGCGGATTACCCAGAAGCCTCCTGATTGCTGATCTTTGCTGATCTTTTACACACACTGCACATGGGCTTGGTCAGGACAGAAATACTGATTATACATATAGATCTCCTCACGACAACAACCTGAATTACTTCGGTAGTTTTAGTGCTCTAGGTCTGTTTTCTAGCATTCCCAAAACCATTAGTCTTTGGTCTCGTTTTACAGTTAGACCATCACTGCTATAAAGGCAAATGTAATTGGACCAATTTAATTTCCCAGAAACCTTTGTGGCTTTGCATCTCATTAAATGTAGATGAGATCCTCTGATTCATCCGTGTTGTTTCCTGTTTTTCACATTGGATGAGCAGCACAATTTAATTGCAGTGTAATCGCTGTGTGTGTGTGTGTGGGGGGGGGTCACTTGTTGCATTCAGGATGGTTGAAATCACTCTGTGAGTGTTTGCTTTGGCCTTCCCCACTGTGTGTGTTTGATGTGTTAGCATGTAGCCTCAAGCCGAATCCCTCAGGGAAAGAAAAACACACACACACACACACACACACACACACACACACACACACACTACCTACCTCAGCTTTTTAACAGATATTTCTTTCAGTTACAGGGACATTCCGCCTCTCTCTCTCTCTCTCTCTCTCTCTCTCTCTCTCTCTCTCTCTCTTTTCTCTCTGTCTCTCACAGATACACACACACACACACACACACACACACACACACACATACACACTGGCACTGTTCTGCAGTTGCACAAGACTATCTTGCTTGCTGACAGCATAGAGCGGGGATCACATTTTTATACCGGACGTTTTATTCGTCGGGACATATTTTGAATGCAAACATAGCGTGTTGACAGTCAAGCTTCAGCAGGTGTGTTAGCGGCCCGGCCGGTCCAGCTGAAGCTCGTCA
>NW_027658487.1:0-5000 GCF_041902795.1 Electrophorus electricus
ACACACACACACGCACACACACACATATATATATATATATATATATACACACACACACACATATATATATATATATATACACACACACACACACACACACACACACACACACACACACACACACACACACACACTCACACACACACATATATATATATATATATATATATATATATATATATATATATATATATATATATATATATATATATATATATATATATATATATATATATATACACACACACACGGCGTCTTTCAGGCTTCTCACAGAAACTTTGGATCGATAAGACTTTAAAATGCGTCCCGTTTTCTTCGGGTGAGAACACCGCAGTGTGGCTGCTGTTGGACGGCTGAATGCTGCTCGTGTAAAAACATCCTGACTTGCTGATCTACGCACGGCACCGCACACGACACGGCGCGCTGATTCTGACAAACCCACAAAGACCGCTTTAGATGTCACTTACGTTCCCTCCTTTCGAGCGCCTCCTGTAAGTGTTTGTTACTCCCGCAGTTTGATTCATGATTTATTCCTGTAACAAGACGTTGAAGAAAAAAAGTTTTCATATACACATAAGATTTAATTCATGACTTCAGTAAACGTATGCGTAAATTCTTAAACTGTTCATTAACCTTAGTTTCCTCCCGAAACTTGTGCTCCGCGTATTTAATTGTTCCGTTTAATCTAAGGAGCCAAACCCGGAGAGTCGTCCCTCATTAATTAGCACCCTGGACAGCTCCTTTCCGTCCGTGCTCCATGCGCGTGGTCCAGAGTTTGGAGGAGGTTAGCTTTACATTAGTCGAAACATCTACGTTCTCGAAAGGTTTCAGAAATTCAACATTAAACTTTATAGCAACAGCCAAAGAGGATATCGTAAAATTCCAGTTTTACACACTCAAACAGTGAAAACAGCGCAGCACCGCTCTCTCTCTGCCGAATTTATAATTGGCGAGAAAAGTGGACTAGGAGCTCCCGCATCACTATCTCTGCTCTCGCGCTTCAGTCGAGAGGTGGCAGACGAACGCGTGAACGTTCACGAGCAGTCCGTTGGAAGGCGTGCACATAAAGCAGTTGACCGTAGACGCGTTCATGCATGGCGTGCAAAAACGCCCTCGTTTACCTCAATCCGCAGGAAATGTCGCATTAGAAAGGTTTGTCTCCGAGCGTTCCCTCTTCGTGCCTGGCGTGTCTGCTGTGGGCCGTGACGAATTAAATACTTTATTAAATACTTTAATCACACTTTAATAGTCATTGTGTTGAAAAAGGTTAAAAAGTTCGAGTAAGAGGCGCTTTGCACAGTCCATGTTCTGTCCATTTGCGGCCCTAAAACTCAAAGATCACGGGCTCTTTTTAAGGAACTGTAAGCACGCGCGTGCCGGCACTGCTGCGCACGCCTGCCGCAACACCCACGCCGTTCTGCCATTACCATTCAAATGAACAACGAAGTAGTAACAACAGCTGAAACTATAAAAACAGAAGCGTTCAGTGAGAATGAAGCCTAAACAGGCCTAAACAGGCTCGACATTTGTCATAACTGTCTTGACCGTTAGGAAAGATTGTTACATCAAGTGGATAGAAAAGTCCTGCAGTCAAGTGAAACCCTTCAAGGTCAATGTTGTATTTGTAAAAGAACATCGTGAAATGCCAAAGTGCCACAGAGTCGTGAAAAGGCAGATCGCTACTAAAATTCAGCCAAACGTTTAAAAGGCGCTTAAAAGATATGAAGTGCTTTTGCGCAAAATATTCACACATATAGTACACTTCATCTAGTAGACTTCATCAAGTAGACTTCATCTAGTACACTTACAGTACACTTCATCAAGTAGACTTCATCTAGTACACTTACAGTACACTTCAACTAGTAGACTTCATCTAGTACACTTACAGTACACTTCAACTAGTAGACTTCATCTAGTAGGCTTCATCTAGTATATGCCATCTAGTACACTTACAGTACACTTCATCAAGTAGACTTCATCTAGTACACTTACAGTACACTTCAACTAGTAGACTTCATCTAGTACACTTACAGTACACTTCAACTAGTAGACTTCATCTAGTACACTTACAGTACACTTCAACTAGTAGACTTCATCTAGTAGACTTCATCTAGTATATGCCATCTAGTACACTTACAGTACACTTCATCAAGTAGACTTCATCTAGTAGACTTCATCTAGTAGACTTCATCTAGTACACTTACAGTACACTTCATCTAGTAGACTTCATCTAGTACACTTACAGTACACTTCATCTAATAGACTTCATCTAGTACACTTACAGTACACTTCATCTAGTAGACTTCATCTAGTAGACTTCATCTAGTACACTTACAGTACACTTCATCTAGTAGACTTCATCTAGTAGACTTCATCTAGTACACTTACAGTACACTTCATCTAGTAGACTTCATCTAGTACACTTACAGTACACTTCAACTAGTAGACTTCATCTAGTACACTTATAGCACACTTCAACTAGTAGACTTCATCTAGTATACATCATCTACTACACTTACAGTACACTTCATCTAGTGTACACTATCTAGTACACTTACAGTACACTTCATATAGTAGACTTCATCTAGTATACATTATCTAGTACATTTACAGTGTACTTCATCTAGTACACTTCATCTAGTATACACTGTCTAGTACACTTACAGTATACTTCATCTAGTAGACTTCATCTAGTACACTTATAGCACACTTAATCTAGTAGTCTTCATGTAGTATACACCATCTAGTACACTTACAGTACACTTCATCTAGTACACTTATAGCACACTTCATCTAGTAGTCTTCATATAGTATACACCATCTAGTACACTTACAGTACACTTCATCTAGTACACTTATAGCACACTTCATCTAGTAGTCTTCATATAGTATACACCATCTAGTACACTTACAGTACACTTCATCTAGTACACTTATAGCACACTTCATCTAGTAGTCTTCATATAGTATACACCATCTAGTACACTTACAGTACACTTCATCTAGTACACTTATAGCACACTTCATCTAGTATACACCATCTAGTACACCTACAGTACACTTCATCTAGTACACTTATAGCACACTTCATCTAGTATACACCATCTAGTACACCTACAGTACACTTCATCTAATAGACTTCATCTAGTATACACCATCTAGTACACTTACAGTACACTTCATCTGAAGTTGAACACAGTTCTTAAAGTCACATCAATCTGTACTTTTCTGGTGATTTTGTGTGCACAAAACTGAATGTGATTTCAGCAGGTACAGCAAAGTACAGAATAAATGATGAGGAGGCAAAAAGGCAGAGTGGAGGACATTTGTTTGTTTGTTTGTTTGTTTACAATCCCCTCCTGGGGGGATCCCCCATCTGTTTGGGTCTCCTGCATAGTGCGTGCCCTCCCCTGCACCAGTACAGAAGTGAGATAATGTCACCTCCTTTCACCCACTCTCTCTCACACTCTCTCTCACTCTTTCTCTCTCTCTCTTTCTCACTCTCTCTCATGCTCTCTCTTTCTCTCTCTCTCACTTTCTCTTGCTCTCTTTAACTCTCTCAATCTCTCTCTCTCACTCTCTCTCACTTTTTCTCTCTCTCTCACTCTCACTCTCTCTCACTCTCTCTCTTTCTCTCTCACTCTCTCTCACACTCTCTCACTCTCTCTCTCTCTCGCTCTCACATAGTTCATACAGTATGTGATTCTCTATCCACTTGATGTCACAGGTTTTCCTAACTGTCTTGAAAGTCATGCTACACATCAAACCTGTTTAGACTTTCTGTTCAGCAAATATTATGGTCATTGTAATATACAAGCTTTCCAAGATGCCAGACTAGATTTCTAATCCATGGACGTTCAATTCATGGATGAAATAAGGACAGGAGAAAGGTATTATGTCAAGTCAAGTCACCTCTATATAGCGCTTTTCACAACACTTGTTTTCACAAAGCAGCTTTACAAATGTCCGAGTCCACAGTGAGCAAGCCAGTTGTGACAGTGGTGAGGAAAACCCCCCAGAGCATGAGGAAGAAACCTTGAGAGGATCCAAGACTCAAAATGGGCTCCGTCTTCCTCTGATTAAGGTATTAAAGACTGTACTCATATTTGGATTTTGTAGGGGGGTTGTTATTGTATTTCCTTACCTCAACCCACTTAACCACAACCAGCGATAGACTAGGTGCTACTGAAGGATTAATGTGTGTAAAACGTAATACAATTGGCTCCAAATTATAATTAACAAATCGTTTCCAAACAACTAATTTTATTGTAAAACCCAGCATAAATCATGAGAATATGCATAACCAATTTATAAAGTTCCTTAATGCTAAAACAACCTTTTTTTGAGAGGTTTTTGTGTTTACTGTGTTTTATTGTGTTATTGTGTTTTACATGCCCCGCAGATGTAATGCTTTACTGGGTATCAGTGTTGGGAGTCTATAAAGCTATAACATGTTCCTCACTCTGGTTTGAGAAGCATTTACCTTCTGCAGTGTTATCTAAAGAGCTCAGCAGATCCCAAGTCCAAGCTAACAGAGGATTTATAGGTACAACACAAGCCACCCAGTTACATATTACCGTTGGGTAGATATTGTGATGAGGCAATACACATCATACTGTAAATAACGGAATAGCATAGGCAATAGAACCTGAATGTTATGTAACAGATGGATAGAGAGGAGTAGAGAAAGAGTGTGTAAGAGCGAGAGAGAGTGAGAAAGAACAAGGGAATAATTTTTTATTCAAACCTAACTCCTCTGTCCACCAGCTGTGCCTTAGCACCACTCCAACTCTCCCAGGCTCCACCTTCCTTCAGCTTTGTCTTCGCCATTTCTGACCAATCAGAAATGACCATATATTGGTACCATCCCACCACAGGACACCAGCCACTGGAACTCACACCTCGTGCGATGCTGTATTACAGTCCTGAAAAACAAACCGACCATTTGTGCTTGCAGATCACCAACGTGAACATGACCACCTTATCTATGTAGACCAGAG
>NW_027658487.1:15000-57076 GCF_041902795.1 Electrophorus electricus
GTGATTTGTTTATGACAATGTTTTATTTTCTATACAATTTTACATGATTCTTTTCTTTTCAGCAGTTGCTTTATTGTTAAACTTCGTTAATATTTTACCCATGTGTGTACCTCTTGTCACAGACGTTCTAACAGTTCTAGCGGGAAATTAATTCAATTACATTTGAAAGATCAAATTTTCCGACACGTATTGAGAAAATTACTAATTATCACTTTGTGCTAAACCATCATGTGTCCCTCATTTTGAAACTATTTTTGCACTGTTGGACTTGTGCCCTGTGTATTACAACTATCAGAATACATATTAATCATCTATAAAATAGAAATTTATTGTAATATTCAACACATAAACCAAGAACATGTAGGTTACCAGGACTGCATAATCTATTGTTCTTTAATCATTATTAAAACATAACTGTAATGTTGAGCAGTAAGGAGGTGGACGCATGTGTGGAGAAGAGCGAGATTTAATAGGGCCAAATCCAAAATCAGAGTCATTAAGGCAGTCCAGGGTCACAGAGCCGACATGGAGAGTACTGGGAAACATTATAAAACAAAAACACACGAAGGCTAACTAGGGAAGCCGGCTAGGAACTAAGGCTAGGGAACACTCAGGACTAGGAAGCACGAAGGCTAACTAGGGAAGCAAGCTAGGAACTAAGGCTAGGGAACACTCAGGACTAGGAAGCACGAAGGCTAACTAGGGAAGCAGGCTAGGAACTAAGGCTAGGGAACACTCAGGACTAGGAAGCATGAAGGCTAACTAGGGAAGCAGGCTAGGAACTAAGGCTAGGGAACACTCAGGACTAGGAAGCACGAAGGCTAACTAGGGAAGCAGGCTAGGAACTAAGGCTAGGGAACACTCAGGACTAGGAAGCACGAAGGCTAAGATAAACACAAGGACACGGAGCACAAAGAAACAACCCTCAAACATTAATTCAAACCATGAAACAATGAAACAGCGAAACCAACAAACACTGAAAAGCCACGCCCAAGGCACACAGCAGGGTCTAAATACATGAACTAGAAACGAGGGACAGGTGTACGCAATCACTGTGAGGACTAAACGAAACTATGGAACAGAACAAAACACGAGACATGGAAAACACGGAACATGGAAGGGACTGATCATGACAATAACCCTTTGCAAACTGAATATGAAAGCCCTGTAAAAGTATATTTTATGTGTGTGGGTACTGTAAGCAACCCAACATTGTCAGACATTTCAGATAAATGTTCTGTGATTCACAAGATCCAAAAACAGTTACTTTCTAAAATATTAAAATATTAAAATATTGCAGTCCAATCTTTAACCATGTCACTGTGTATTCAATAGTGTGTTATAATACTTGACATATTGCAACTGCAATATGTAGCACTGGACAATAACCTATTGTCCAACCCCATTCGTTATTTTACTTTATATTAGCACTAATTCATTATTATTTACTGGGTATTATGATATGTTGTTAATAGTCAAAACTTCTCAAAGGCTTCCTTGCATAGTAAATAACAACTGAAATTGAATCGTGTTGTTGCAGAGACTGTTGGGAGAGTGTTTTAGACCTCTGACACATTTAGCTTGGGAGCGAGAACTTCTGTTGAGCAAATTCCCATTGCTGTGATTCGATTGCAACTTATATTCTAGAACTGTCTGCTTGCTAAAATTGTCTGGCTGCCAAATCTTCACCTGTCCACTGTTCAAGCCACTTTGCTTCCTAGTCTCGTCCACCTATGACTCTTATGCATATAAACAAAGAGCAATTATCCCCATGACCACATATTCAGTCTCATCTGATTTTCTAATGTACATGGGAACAAAATGCATTCCTAATGCCAGTCACATGGTCTCCGTGTGGCTTTTTCCAATAGCAAAATTCCATCTGCATCTTCTGAGTTCATTAGAAAAGCTGCAAGTTCTCCTGAGGGCTGCGCAGATGTTCCGATCCAAAGGCAGAGTTAGGCAGGGTTCACCCATTATGCAGCAGTGCAGAGCATTCCCTGAATGACTGCCTGCTTCTATATCCCAACATGGAATGATCTGGAAGTGGACCCTAAAACAGAGCAGCATTTTGGAGTGGATTGCATTTCCCAAAAGGTCATCAGAGAAGCGACTGTCACGCAGACACAGAGTGACTGTGTCTAAGATGTGTGGTTGCTCTGCTACATAACACTAAGGAGGCATAGTCCTGCCCAGGTCTCTTTAAGCACTCTTTATGTTGAGCTTTCCAGCGTTGGTTTATTACTCAGAGAGATCCATAAATCATTGGTTTCTACTGCAGAGGATACATGCAGAGAGAAAGAGAGGTTTTTGGTGCATTGTAATATTCTGCGTGTCTAGAACACACACACACACACACACACACACACACACACACACACACACACACACACACACACACACACACACAGCTTCCTTTCAGAGAGCTACAGAATGTTGATTTTTGTTGTTGTTGTTATTGTTATTGGAATGTGTTTGTGCTGTTAACGCATAATCAAAACCTGTCAAGTGATCTGAGCGTAGCAGAACAGTAACATAAGGGCTGAAGTGGAGAAACTCAAATGAGGACCAGCCCTCAGGCGGGTTATTTTACCCGTGAGTGATGACAGATGTGCACTTGGTTTTGCGTGTTTCACTGTGTGCAGGATGTGTTTTCCAATGAAGCCTGGTGACATTTTAGCTGCCATGTTTCACAAGAAAACAGCCTGTGGCCATTTCTTCCAATATAACCAAACACAAACATGTTTTCTGCATTTTAAATAAGCCACAGGCCCTGAACTGTACTGAAAATAATCTTTTGAACCCAAAAAGCATCACATAGAACCAGACAGTAAGAGTCATTACCGTCCTGTTTTTTCACATGATTTAGTGCCTTTTTTGTGCCTTTTCACATGATTTAGTATATGTTGTAATTGCTTCAGCAGTTGCATACCTTCTCTCAAATACTTTTATTAAAAAGGAGGAGAATGTCGTCACTGATGGTGCATACACTAAAGGATCCTAATTGCTACATGAAGCCACCATTCTGTCATTCCGTAATGAGGACCTTTGGAAAGAGCGTGTCTGTATGACAAAACTCTGAATCTGTGGTGAACTAAAGCAAGTTAAATCCTCTACCAGCTCGATGTCTTCAGGTATGTTTCACGCAACTGGAAGTAAACAAATAAACAAAGAACAAAATTTTAAAAACAACGAAGAATGCCCATGTAGTCCACGTAATACCTTTTCATTTAGGAAGGAAAGAGTAAACGTTTTTTGTTTCTAACCAGTGTACGGTTAAGCCTAGTGCACGTGCACACTTTGACAGAAACACGGCGGCTTTTGTTTCAAATATTAATGAGCATGATGGAGAAGTCATCCTGCTTCTCTGCCTGCACAAATCTCACTCTTAAACGATACTAGTGTTGGACAAAAGAAAGTCATTTAAAATGCATAGAAATCGTTGCCATCGCGAAAGGTGTCTGCCACACTCGATGTAATTTTAGATTAGCGTACAGCCAGGGTGAAATATTCATAGTGAAGTTCATATGGATGGTGGGTCTCTCTGACGGGGAGCATTTCCCAGTCGAGGCCACATCCTTGAGTCCCTCAGCAATATTTGGCATTTTAATATTTAATCACTTCTAAAATGTGTTTCAGTTGGTTTGTTTACACTCCATTACATATGGATGGGGCAGTGGAGAGCTGAAACTTCACACAGTCCTCTCACGGTGCTTCTACTGCTTCTGTGCTGCTGTACAAACCCAACGAAACAGCTGCTGTGGAAAAGGCTTGTGTCTTCAGAGGAACAGCCTGGGCAGAATGAAAACAGAGTCGTAGGAGTGTATTTCTGACTGTACGGTTCTATATTCATCACAAAGAGCACAAGTGAAGGGTTCACCCAGCACTGTAGGTGCTATTCCACCGCTAGAGTTTTTAACTGTACAAACGTTCTATATTACAATTTGTTTGGGTTGATGCTACGTTTGTTTTTGGGAGATATAGAGTCTATAAAAAGACTATAAAATCTGCTAAAGACAGGATGTGGTTTGGACCATGCATGCACAGTTCTGTGACTCAGAAGGGCAGACAGTGCATTGTTTGAAATACTTTTTGGCTTCCTCTAAATGAGAGAGCTGAAGCCAACTTGATAATGGAACCTGTCCAGTCAAGAGAACTGACAGAAAGCCACAGATAGTTTGTGAGCAGTGTGAAAGATCCCTTAAATTGAAAAAAGGCTCATCATTCTGAGTAATGAGTAAACCTACCAAGCACATTTGACCTTAAGTAGTAGTTTAAGTAGTAAGAAACAGTTTAGAATTTTACTTTGAGCGTCATGGGTTTATTTTCAGCTCCGTTATATGGCTGTGACTTCAGATGGTCTTTTCCAGTTCTGCTATTTTATTCTCTGAGTCATAAAATGTATCTGAAAGTTGAATACATCTGCTCACTCTTAGACACCTGTCCCCATGAGTAGACAAACCAAGTCCCAAAAATAATCTAATAAGAGCTCTGCTTTCTGGAACGCCTGGAAACGCTTTGATGCAGGCTTCTCGTCGCAGAGATAAGACTGTAGAACTCAGGCCGTCTGCATAAATTGCTGGAAAAACAGAGGAGATGATTTGAAGGAGCCAACCAGAACCACTACCACAACCGCCACTTGTCTGTCTTTATCATCCTTCCCTCGGTGAAGCTGCTTGGGGAGGAAAAGGCATCGTGTTTACGTGTGTAATTCATTTGCCTGCGTAATTTGCATGCAAGTGTGTGTGTCAGAAAAGGAGAGGAGAGAAAGTGAGACACAAGCAGAACGGAGGGGAGGAATAAAGAGTCTGTGTAAGTGGATACGAGCATTTGCTGTTATCATTCAGCACCTCAGAAGTCACTTTATTTTAGTTACTTTATTTCATAATTTTATGTTTCATTTTTTTCCCCGGACTACATGTTCTTTTGTGGCACATGGATTATGTGTTCTCTAAAGAGATGCCAAGAACATCTCTGTCTCTCTCTCTCTCTCTCTCTCTCTCTCTCTCTCTCTTTCTCTCTCTTTGTGTCTCTATGTATCAATCAACCTATCTATCTACATTCTTTCCAGCTCAGAACACTCATATGAATTTTAATGCCTTGTCAGTTTTGCCTGATGAGTGGTATTGACGAGGAATCAAACCTGAATGTCACCACAGCAACTCTGAAGGATTTAGCGTGAACTAGACGGGGAGGGGTTTCATGAAACAGCTACATGAGGAAGATAGTTCACAACGATCTCCCTCGATGCTCATCCAGACATGGTTGCTGCTACGGTTGAAATCTCTCCTGAGAAGCATACCAAGAGAAGATCACCCCTGAGCATCAAACACACCTACTCGCATCTCACCTCACACAAACTCCAAAATTCAGCTCACGCAGGAAATCCCAGCAGGTTCATCACGATAATCGTAATCTTAGAGATGAGCTGGTCCGCCTGTCAAAAATGTACCCAACCAGCACTTGCTGTATGCTCCCTGGGTGAGCAGTGGAGGACGTTTACCGGATGTCACGTATGCACATGGCTGTGCACTAAGTCCAGGGAAACACTGCTATATCACTGCTCTAGAAAAACACACTGTGTCCTACACCCAAATTAAGCCTAAAACTAGACTAAGAAGAATTCACCATCAGAATTGTGCTTTAGTCCAAGACCTATTTATATATTAATACAATTAATTGAATATTGAATAAGGTTATTTTAATATTTTATATCAATATAATACATTTTTAATTAATTAATTAATGTTTAATTTTTACGTTTTCCAACAGGTGCGGCGCATTTACTTGTCCCTGAAGGGCCACTTATTTAAGTAATGAAGCTGTTTCTGACCTCCAGTCAAGGGTTGATTTTTTTTTCTTACAAAAGATATTGTGAAATCTTTCTGTCGCTCCGAGCAGAAATCTAATTGCCAGTTTCCGAAGTTTCAGGTGGGTCAGACCTGCTAGGGTTTGATTTTCAAACAGAATCAGCCCACTGTGGTGGGAGAGCAGATGTATTGAAGTATTTCTCTGTGAGGAACGCTACGCACTGTGCAGCTCAATCCCTTCAGTGCGTCGCAGTACAGTTCTACTGCCAGTTAAAAGCACAGAGATGGAGTTGAACTGTCCTACTGCCAGTTATACAACCACATTTATGGCCCCTTGGGAAACATTACAGTCATAATGAGTTTTGCCATACAGCCTTTTAACAGCTTCTATTTTCAGAAGGGGGATATTGATGACATCCAAACTCTGAAGGTTTAAAATCATATGGACCTGTTAGAGTTTAATGATAACATTAACGGTATACACCCTGTTTTAAACAGAACACAGCACAGAGGAGTACATTCTCGTATGGAGAGATTTCTTTTAATGACACTAGTAAACAGAACACCACTATTTTCAGGAAGGAGAAACACGGGGATTTTTCAGCATGCACACAATCACCACTGTTACAGTGATGACATGCATTCTTCATACTACAAACATTTCAGTGGTTTGGCAGTCAGCGTGATATGTCTCAGTGCCACAGTTCTCAAACAGGTAGTAACTGAGAATTCCTGCATGTGAACCTTTGTCAAATGGTTCATTGTAGAGAGGGTTTAAGGTGAGTGTGGTAGTTGTACTGAATTGTCCTTGAAGATTAAAATTGTGGATTTGGATTGTTTTTTAAGATCCTAAATTAAGGGTTTTGAAAAGCACAAATCACCAAAGTGAGATTGGTCTTGAAGACGAGCCATACTACCATCAACAGGATTGTGCTCTTACAACAGTGCAGCACAGTGTCTTAATACAATGTAAATAAAGACTTTAAACATACCTGCATGCTAGTAAGCTAATTAAAAGCTATCTTGCCAATAACGAATAAAGTGAAGCATAGTTATTGCATGTTCTATGTTCTTCTTTAGAGAATATTATTAATTAGAAGCCTCAGCTTCTACAAATATGAAACAAATATATATTTTTTTAAAAATATTGTATTTCTATAACCTATTTATATTTGTAAGTTATATTTATGTTTAATAAACAATTGACGGTCCCGGTGTTGTTTGTGCTTTTAATGTTAATTAATGAGCACATTTCTGTATATTCCAAAACAAACGCTTTTAAATAAATGTATTGCATACTTATAGGATGAGGTCTGAACTACCTGACCCAGGCATGTAATTCATTTTTGGTCTTGTTAGTGCACCAGGTTTCTGATACACACTCGGGGTCATGTAAACATCACGGAATGAATGGATCACTTCCTTACCGGCAAGTCTTGTAACTACAAAAACATACTAGCAAGACCCTCACACAGAAGGAAGGCTAATTCCTTCTCCCCTACACAGAGGATGCCATGCTGCCGTTTTGAGGATCGTTTATTTCTTCCCAAAAATAAAGTGTCTGCAAAATAAAGCCTTTCCCCCCCTCGCAGACAATAGAAGAGAAGGTTTTTTGTGAGTGAGATGACATGTTTGCAGAGGAATAATTCACATTTTTTACACGTGCATCTCTAAAAATGCTCTCACAGGTGGGTGGCTATGCAATATGCGGCTAAGCTCTTTGGGGCAGTGGTTGTTTAGCTGGAAGTAACTAATCCTCAGAGACTGCACCACACAACCACATTTCCCTTGTCATTGTCCGTAACTTCTTTTCGACTTATTTTCCCGTTGACTTTTGTTTGACTTTAACAAACACAGCTCGTCATTCATTAACCTCAACTCAATGTTACAAGCAGCTTGTTTGTCCCTTTTGATCTACATTATTTGTAACGGAGTGTTTGGTCCCAGATGTTCCCCGATGCGTGGTGCTTAGACGGAGTCGTTGGCCAGTGATGCCACAAGATGTTGTTACATTTTTATCCCTTTTCCAACAAATCTCTTCAACTCACACACACACACACACACACACACACACACACACACACACACACACACACACACACACACACACACACACACACACACACACACACACACACACACACACACACACACACACACATACACACACACACACACACTCACACACACACACACTATACATGTATGTATACACACACACACTCACACACACACACACACACACACACACACACACACACACACACACATCCAGCAGGGAGGGTAAATCTAAGGAGTATCAGATTAAATTGATTCCCAGCTCTGAAGGTTTGCCCCGGGTCTGTGATCCAGGCTCCACCTGTGCACAGTTAACACCACACTAATTTAGACCCAGGGGACAAAGACAGTGTCATGTTCTTCATTTATGCTTTCTTTCTGTGTCCTGCAAAATAGCCCACATATATATATATATATATATATATATATATATATATATATATATATATATATATATATATATATATATATATATATATATATATATATGTGGCTTTTTGTAAGAGAAATGTGTTGTTGTTATGCTCCGCTGTGTGTATGTGTGTGTGTGTGTGTGTGTGTGTGTGTGTGTGCGCGCACACACACATTGTTTTTGATGGAGCACTACAGTACCAGACCCAGAACCTCAACCCCTGTAATTCCCCTGAGCTGATGTGGCCCATTCTGTGCAGCTCATGCCAGAAGCCAGCGACTATGAAAGAGCCGTCTTGCAGACGCTGCCAAACCGGCCTAGACCTCCCTCAGAATTTTAACTGTTGTAGTGTGTGATTTCTCCTGCTGCCATTTCATGTTCTGACCATTTGTTTCAGTTCCATATTTGGACCAGCCTTTCTTTGTAGTGTATATAGTATGTAGTGTTTATAGTACGTAGTTTATATAGTATGTAATGTATAGAGCATGTAGTGTTTATAGTACGTAGTTTATATAGTATGTGGTGTTTATAGTATGTAGTGTATAGAGTATGCAGTGTTTATAGTACGTAGTTTATATAGTATGTAATGTATAGAGCATGTAGTGTTTATAGTACGTAGTTTATATAGTATGTGGTGTTTATAGTATGTAGTGTTTATAGTATGTAGTGTATAGAGTATGCAGTGTTTATAGTATGTAGTTTATATAGTATGTGGTGTTTATAGTATGTAGTGTATAGAGTATGCAGTGTACATAGTATGTGTTTGTCCAGCAGGAACGAAATCGTTGAAACCATATCTGATCAAATTCACAAGAAAGAAATGCATATTATATTATTGACATGTAAAAATCTGCCATTACATGACACGACTGGTGCGAGGACATCGGCGGACATTAAAGATATTAAAGAAACGCGTCACATTTTATCAGCTTTGATTTTCTTCTTCACGTGTCTTGTTTGACTTTTTATTTCCTACCTGCTTTCCTTCTTTTGTTTTTCCAGAGTGAGAGACTTTATTTGTGTACATAAAAGCTTCCATGTCTGCTGCCTGTTTCTGCAGCTGTGGTTGTATGGTAGGTGGGGGGTCCTTGTGTGTGGTTGTATGGTAGGTGGGGGGATCGTTGCGTGTGGTTGTATGGTAGGTGGGGGGATCGTTGTGTGTGGTTGTATGGTAGGTGGGGGGCTCATTGTGTGTGGTTGTATGGTAGGTGGGGGGGTCATTGTGTGTGGTTGTATGGTAGGTGGGGGGGTCGTTGTGTGTGGTTGTATGGTAGGTGGGGGGGTCGTTGTGTGTGGTTGTATGGTAGGTGGGGGGTCCTTGTGTGTGGTTGTATGGTAGGTGGGGGGATCGTTGTGTGTGGTTGTATGGTAGGTGGGGGATCGTTGTGTGTGGTTGTATGGTAGGTGGGGGGGTTGTTGTGTGTGGTTGTATGGTAGGTGGGGGGATTGTTGTGTGTGGTTGTATGGTAGGTGGGGGGGTCGTTGTGTGTGGTTGTATCGTAGGTGGGGGGGTCGTTGTGTGTGGTTGTATGGTAGGTGGGGGGGTCGTTGTGTATGATTGTATGGTAGGTGGTGTGGGGGGGTCGTTGTGTTTGGTTGTCTGGTAGGTGGGGGGGTCGCTGTGTGTGGTTGTATCGTAGGTGGGGGGGTCGTTGTGTGTGGTTGTATGGTAGGTGGGGGGGTCATTGTGTGTGATTGTATGGTAGGTGGTGTGGGGGGGTCGTTGTGTGTGGTTGTATGGTAGGTGGGGGGTCGTGGTGTGTGGTTGTATCGTAGGTGGGGGGGTCGTTGTGTGTGGTTGTATGGTAGGTGGGGGGGTCGTGGTGTGTGGTTGTATCGTAGGTGGGGCGGTCGTTGTGTGTGGTTGTATGGTAGGTGGGGGGGTCGTTGTGTGTGGTTGTATGGTAGGTGGTGGGGTCGTGGTGTGTGGTTGTATGGTAGGTGGGGGGGTCGTTGTGTGTGGTTGTATGGTAGGTGGGGGGGTCGTTGTGTGTGGTTGTATGGTAGGTGGGGGGGTCGTGGTGTGTGGTTGTATGGTAGGTGGGGGGGTCGTTGTGTGTGGTTGTATGGTAGGTGGTGGGGTCGTGGTGTGTGGTTGTATGGTAGGCCGGCGTTCGCGCTGTGCTGGACTTTGTGTCACTTGCAGTGCTGAATAACATGCCACAGAATAACTGAGGCCACGAGTAACAGATAAATAACAACCAAATAATTGCAGTGACAAACCTTAAACCATAAATGTTCCTGCATTTTCCATTTTCAATTCCTTGTTGTTATCAGTTATTATTACATAATTTCTGTTGTTGTTCTTATTGTTTGTGTAAAGAGTCAGAGCAAATTGTAGGCCTCTGGGGTAATTTGCCAATTGAGAATGATTTGAGAAGGTTTAAAACTGTGATTCCTCCATCACACAGATGGGTGTCCTTTAGCAATGGCAGTGGTATGCTTTAAATCTAACACACGCTGGGCACATCGACTGCACAGATTACCGGGCACGCCGCTTAATGTGTTGTGGGGACCGTGTTCAGTTTGCTGTAGGGCTCTCTCAATTGCGAGCGAGGCTGGTAAATATCACATTGTGTAAAGCACTTCATGAATTGTAGCTCAGTGCTGGCTGAGGTGTTGACTGAGCTTGACCCTACTGGCTGCAAGAGAGGGAGCAGATTGGGTGGGGGTGAGGTAGATTGCTACTGTAGGGAAGAACTTTGCTTATTATAGACCAGTGGAAGATGTGGGAGGGATAGCACGGCTCAGAATTTTCAGAGGGTTGTGGCCTGTCTGAATATTTTCAAGTTCGGAGCTCAACCTAGCAGGAAGAGATCGTGAAAAAGAGTGACAGAGAGACTCAGAGAGAGAGAGAGAGAGGAGAGAGAGAGAGAGAGAGAGAGAGAGAGAGAGAGAGAGGAGTAATGGAATTTCATCATGCGTTGATTCTTTGGTCTGCTTTTCTTCTCCTGTGCAATTTTACTTCCTCTATCTTACAATATATGAGTCAGGAATGAGAATGCAATGTTTACCAGAGACATGGGGAATGCCGCCTTGTGTTTGTCCAGCAGGAACGAAATTGTTGAAACCATATCTGATCAAATTCACAAGAAAGAAATGCATATTATATTATTGACATGTAAAAATCTGCCATTACATAACACGACTGGTGCGAGGACATCGGCGGACATTAAAGATATTAAAGAGACGCGTCACATTTTATCAGCTTTGATTTTCTTCTTCATGTGTCTTGTTTGACTTTTTATTTCCTACCTGCTTTCCTTCTTTTGTTTTTCCAGAGTGAGAGACTTTATTTGTGTACATAAAAGCTTCCATGTCTGCTGCCTGTTTCTGCAGCTTGAGTCCAGTCCTCTCTCTCTCTCTCTCTCTCTCTCTCTCTCTCTCTCTCGCTCTCTCTCTCCTCTCTCTCTCTCTCTTGCTCTCTCTCTCTCCTCTCTCTCTCTCTCTTGCTCTCTCTCTCTCTCTCTCTCTCTCTCTCTCTCTCTCTCTCTCTCTCTCTCTCTCTCTCTCTCTCTCTCTCTCTCTCTCTCTCTCTCTCTCTGCTCTCTCTCTCTCTCTCTCTCTCTCTCTCTCTCTCTCTCTCACTCTCTCTCTCCTCTCTCTCTCTCTCTGTCTCTCTCTCTCTCTATCTCTCTCTCTCACCAATGGTAACCTGACATCACTTACCACCGTACACTCACTGACATCAGGCGTTAGAGTGCTGCTGTTTCCTAATTTTATAGATGCATTTTTTTAAAAATTCACACACAAGTACAGACTGCAGTCTTTCTGTTTGGCATGCACAGTCCAGTCAGTACAGCTTTAATGACCACTCGGTTCCCGCTTGTGACTCTTACTGAGGTGGCCGATCTTTCTGAGCACAACGGTGACACTAACCCTCTAGTAATTCATTCCATCCTGTTTCATTTGTACTCTATTAAACACTTTGTAAGCCATGTTTTTTTTTTTTAAAGGTGTCATATAAATAAGACGTTTGACAGTTTCACCTCTTTCATGTTGCGGTTCCCCAGGCGACTGCCCTTGATGTTCTCAGTAATCAGTACATTTATACCTCACGACTCCACATTTTTGCTTTGCCATTGTTCTCGTCTATTGATGCATGTTTGGTTTTTAATGATCCACAAGCTGAGACGTTTCTTGGCTCCCAGATCATCGGGAGCTCGCTCGCTTTTCTGGTCTCATAGTCCTTGTTTTTGTCTGCTAGGGCGACGGAGCACGCTCACCTACGCATTTGCTGCCCGTCTTTGTTCCGTGCAGTATTTCGTACTGTAGCATCCACGAAGAAGACCTAGAGAATGCTATCCTCTCACAGTTAGTGCACTCTTTTGTTAAATAAGTGTAAACAACAGGAGAGACAGCAGCTGTGTCACGGTGATGGCCGCAGTTCAGCCGTGGTGCCGAGTGACCACTCGTAGCTGTATGGCATATGAATAACAGAAAACTTCACCATCGTTTCCTGTCATATCTCGCTGGGTTCCCTGCAGGGTTCCCATCCGCCTTGCTCACAGCTGGCTGGACGTGTCTGGGAGAGCGCAGATGTAACACCATCAGGTTCATAGCAGCTTGTCGTAGATTCTGTCTTTCACATACCTTCGCTGCCCTAAATACCTCCTGGAAGGGTAGAATCCCTTTTAAAATCTTAAAGCCAGTTCCATTACTATATCAGCTCCAGTGAAGTTTGTTAATGACTCTTTGGGAAGCTGAGGTATCATATCAGTTTAATTTTAGACTGCATATCTATAACTAGCCCAGGCCTTCGGATGTGATACAGGTTCCATTTCTAAACACAGATCACAAGCGATGCTGTTTGTGTGTAAGCAGGAGCTATACGCTACTTTGTATTCCTGAAACATAACATTTGATTTGTTATGTTTAAATTGGTTTTCTGGACCAAATTGTAAAGGAAATAATTTATACTGTATGCTTTCTGGCAAGGGAAAGTGCAGGATGGGGGGAGGAAGTTTCCTGCTGTAACCTTCTCACCACTACAGGGCACTAGAGAGCACTACAGAGCACTACAGGGCACTACAGGGCACTAGAGAGCACTACAGGGCACTACAGGGCACTACAGGGCACTACACAGCACTACAGAGCACTACAGGGCACTACAGGGCACTACAGGGCACTACAGAGCACTACAGGGCACTACAGGGCACTACAGAGCACTACAGGGCACTACAGAGCACTACAGGGCACTAGAGAGCACTACAGAGCACTACAGAGCACTACAGGGCACTACAGAGCACTACAGGGCACTACAGGGCACTACAGAGCACTACAGGGCACTACAGGGCACTACAGGGCACTAGAGAGCACTACAGGGCACCACAGGGCATTCCGTGGTGATTCACACCTGATCCATAGCGATATGACTAACAAAAGGAAATTAGGTCAAAAAACTCTGATGGCTAAAACATGAAATCAAATTTGTTCAGCTGTTAAGTTGCAAGAATACGGCGGTGACAGAGCAAAATAAATGAACACCTGTGGCCAGACCACGTGTTCACTGCAGTCTGACGTGTGTTCACTGCAGTGTGACGTGTGTTCACTGCAGTCTGACGTTTTCACAACAGTCAGACGTGTTCACTGCAGATTGACGTGTGTTCACTGCAGTCTGACGTTTTCACAACAGTCAGACGTGTTCACTGCAGACTGACGTGTGTTCACTGCAGTCTGACGTTTTCACAACAGTCTGACGTGTTCACTGCAGATTGACGTGTGTTCACTTCAGTCTGACGTTTTCACAACAGTCTGTCGTGTTCACTGCAGATTGACGAGTTCACTGCAGTCTGACATGTGTTTACTGCAGTCTGGTGCTGGTTCAGTGTGAAGCTGATCTCATGCACATCTCCCATCACCCATCCAACAGTTCCAAAAACTTGCTTTGTGCCCTGCCCGATGCGTTCAGGTGTGTTCAGATGTTTTCAGGTGTGTCCAGGTGTTTTCGGGTGTGTTCAGGCATGTTCAGATATGTTCAGGCATGTTCTGATGTGTTCAGGTGTGTTCTGGTATGTTCAGATGTGTTCAGGTGCGTTCAGATGTGTTCAGGTGTGTTCAGATGTGTTCAGATGTGTTCAGGTCCAAATTCCAGTCTAGGCAGCTAAAGGCTGTTGAGTTAAGGCTGAGCGTTTTAAACACTCTGTAGCCTTTGAACCTGAACATACTTCCACATAGTGTCAAGGACAACCAGTGCAGATCTGTGAAGATGCATCCCCGACCCTGTAGGGGGAGCTGTAATGTTTGTGAACAGGTAGGATGGTAGGAGGCCACTAGCCTCAGTCTACAAGATCTGGATGTGCTCCTATGAACCTTTGAGGCCCCAGTCATGTGATTTTACTGTATTCTATTTATGTTTATTTTATTCTATTTTATTATAATTGAGAACTCCCACACAGCTGCTGAACTCTGTACTTAAATACTCATCACCAGTATATGTGTGTGTGTGTGTGTCTGTGTGTGTGTGTGTGTGTATGTTTATAGAAATGAATACATGTTGCATCTTAATGTGTGTATATATGTGTATGTGTGTGTGTGTGTGTGTGTGTGTGTGTGTGTGTGTGTGTGTGTGTGTGTGTGTGTGTGTGTGTGTGTGTGTGTAGCCAAATTCCTTGTATGTGCAAACTTGCTTCACAGTTAAAGTCTGATTCTGATTATAATTCTGATTCTGATTCTGATTCTAACGTGAAAGGTGCTGCCTTATATTTCAGAGCAGCAAATTCTGAAATAATTAATCAAATACTAATAACTTTGGAAAAGAATTAAGAATTTTGAGGAGGGGAGAAACACAGAGTCCTGTCCCTCAGCACTGCTTTGTGGAAGAGTCCTGGGACTGACAGAAAAATGAGTTTTCCATATCAGCCCCTACCTGTTGTGTGACCACCAGATCTCCCTGATCCCTCCCACCTTCACTAGCACAGATGGATTGCTCTCCCTGATCTTGTGTTTACACGTTTGAACTAGCAAAACGTCGCGGGGTTCGATCCGTTTGATCCGTGCTTTCCTTCTCTGCAGAAACCTCCTCAGCCCTCGTTACTGTGGTTCATTTCCTCATCCTGTGTGAAAGTGTGGTGGAGATCTATTGCATGGCCTTGATTCGCTTTGTTTTGTTGTTTCTCACTACAGGCCCTGCCTTCTGACTCAGAAGCATTAGCTTCTGTCAGTCTCCACTTCCTCTCGTTGGGGAGTGTTCTAAACTCCCTGACATGCCCCGTGATGTGGAAGCATTTCCAAGGTCCCACTTCGAGATGTAATTTGATTTCGGTCCAGACGTTTTAGTGTCTGCTCTTAAAAATGACTCCATAGCAACTGTAGCTCATGTTGGATGTCCACATGTTTGTGGAGGGCAGGCGAGAGAAAAGACTGGCCTTTGTATGAGACATTTCTGCTGGTTTGGAGGACAGTATAGTTTGGTTTTATTTATTTGGTGTCTGAGTTGTTGCTTGCACAGAGGTCTAGTCTCTTTAGAGCACTTCCAAAATTAAAAAATGAACATTCTAATATCCTTCCCAATGCAGCGATACACTCAAAATTCCATGAACAGTTTTACAGTGCTACAGCTCCTTCGATGACTAACACTACTAATAAAGACTAACAGTAGTAATAATAATAATAATGATTATTAACTAATAATTGTTAACTAATAACTGATAACTGATATCTGATAACTAATTTATTATTACTACTACAACTACTACTACTAATATCATATAATTAAACTAATATTGCTACTATCAGTACCACCAATAATAATGATAGCTTTATTGTTGCTGACGTGGTTGCGGTTGTGGTTGTGGTTGTTGTTGTTGTTTCAGCCCTATGCCCTGACCAAGCATTGGGTCCCAGCATGCAGCTAGTAGAATAATCTCTGAGCGCGGCCAACGTATGGATCCCAGGCAGGGATGCCTTTATTTACAGGCCACATCAATAATGTGGGCAGCTCAGAAATCTCACGCCAATATATTCCTCAAGCCCACTGTTGTGTGGTTCAGTTGACCAAACACCTCATACATTATGAAGAAATATGGAAGTGTATGTAAAGATCTATCACTGAGAATGTTAATGATTTTCCCTAACGCAGTCATATTCTGTGTGTGTGTGTGGTCAGCAGAAAGGCCATTGTTCCAAACATTTTAAAGTAGGCACTCTCTGAGCGTTAAGGAATGTATGTCTGATGCATTTATTAACACATTTCGTGGTAATCGCTCTAACTGCAGTGGCAGGCCGGTGTTGGGTGGTGGACGTTGGTCTGTTGCCTGTCTCATAACTACATATTGACACCATGAGTGCTGATGTCACATGGGCACAGCTGTGCCACACTTTGAAATGCACTTAGCTGAGGGGATCAGTCAGAATAAGACAATCAAGCGTTGAGGGGGAATACCCGCAGATGTGATCTTATTTCACCCAGTCTATCATAATCATTGTCAGCATTTTCTTCTAGAGACCAACATTTACAAGTACTTTTACAAAAATAGGCTCAAGTGAACAAAATCACAATGTCTTGTGGTGCTACTGCAAATTCGTTTTCGGTCCTTTTGACTATCCTAATATATGTGGTATAAAAACCTCTTCTGAAAATGTCAGAGTATAAGAGAAACAGGCAAAAGGAAAGGTATATAATGAAGGTGTAATGCAAAAGAAATATTGAGCTGGAATCACATAAAAGGTTATCGTTCAATTCCTTTGGCTCTGGGGAGTACTGAGTGCCTTCATCTGACATTTTATCTGGATTCCAAATCATAACGACTTTCCTGTGGATGTTGCCATACACTGAAACCCCAGAGGAAGATGATGGAAGCAGATGAACTCTGATAAATCCGCCATCAGACTGTGGTTACCCCCTCAGTTAATACTCCGAAGATTTCTCGACATTGCACATTTGTCTTAAACCACACAGGAATGGAAAATGAAATGACATTTCAGAAAAGTTTGTACTTTTCCCAGGGTTGACAAAGGCATTCGACTTTTTAAGAGCCACCATGCATTTTTAAAATGCATGAAGTTTTGTGCTGTAGACCAATAGCTCATTATTATAGTCATTGGAACTACTGGTTTCTGCCTACGTGGCCTGCTCTTCATGTTCCAGCGCTGACTGAGGTCACCAGGTCATTACTGTACCTTTCATGTGCTGTGTCAGGTCACCAGCATTGTCCAAATCTTTCCCTGGGCTCCAAGCGTCCCTTGGCTTGGCAGCGCCGATCCGGCTCGTTAGTTTTAAGCAAACCCCTTCATCAGGTTCAGGCATGCTGGAGTAGGAAGGACCATAGGTGTGAACCCCTGAGTTAGATGAAGGATAACACAACAGGGTAGCCAGCTTAGATGTGACCAGGACCAACAGTCATTAAACTGATCAACAGATGGAGTATCGAGAGGTCAGGCTACATTTTAGCTTTGTATTGACAAAGTGGAATGGATTCTCCTGGACGGTAATTCATTATAACAGGCTATATCCAAGTTTGTAACATAGTAGAGCATTGACATGCACCAGAGACAACATACCACATTATTTTGATTACAATATTGTCATGAACATCTGTTATGTGACAGGTTTATAGAATCTTATATTCCAGTATTATTCTTTATAAGGTCTTGCAGGTAACCATAAGTACTTATGGCTACATTACATGGTTTGTTATATATATCCCTGCTTGCACTGTCAAGACAGGTGTGCTGCAGGTTTGTCTGTATGAACCTGCTGGTCTTTTCTCCTCTCTGCTTATTCTGGATTCACAGTTCTGAACTGTTTGTTGTTGTTGTTTACATCCCCTTCCAGACTCTCTTCTCCTCCAACTCCTCGAATTCCCTAAAGGACCCAGCGGTTATTAGGACGCTAATGGCTAAAGGTGCGGAGCATTGGCATGCGTGCAGCTGACTCAGGGAGTCGTACGGGACCCTTTCCTCGCGTAGCTTCTTCTGGGCTGCTGTGCTAAAGTTCAGTTGTGCTGTTCCTGGTACATGACTGCTTTGTTGGTGATACTTCCTATGAATCTTGTATACATTATCCAGTGCGTACTGTACAGTGTGCACTATTTGTTATAAAATGCTTTATAAAGAATGAGATGTCATTATAAGTCATTAAACATTAACACCTAGTTACATGCATACCACAATATAAAGAAGGAACATATGAGACATTATGGAAGCATGTTAAATATTACGTGTTCCTTACACTGTTGTTTGTACGCACATAATGCATTTTAATCAGATATTTTATCCAATCTGTGCTAATGCACTAATTCTGTAGAAAATCATGTTGTGACACTAATTCAAATTAATTTAGACGAGACATAAAACACTTTATACAGAGAAGTACATATCAGTTACAATAACAGAGAATTACTGTGGGTCCCAGAGGGTTCATTCACAGCTGGCATGACTTCTGTTGCAAATTTGAACATATGTTATAATGCATCACAACATAACCTCAGTCTAATATTTTGTTAAGTATTTTAACAGATTTATTTGTTTAATAATTACACAGCATGAAATTCCTTTCTGTTCTAATGATGGTGCAGCGATATTGTAAACAATACATAAACATTTCACTATAAAAAGCAGCAGACACGTTCAAACTTAACTTCAGCATTAAGGGTTGCGTGCAGTGCTCGGGCTCAGACAATGAAAACTGACCAGAGAGACAGGTTTCATTTTTTATTATCGTTCATTTTTGCCCTTTGACGTTTGTCAGAGCTGCACAATATCACCCCCACGCACCCTGTTTCTCTGCCACTGGGCGATGCGTTCAGCTTTGGCCGGTCTCTGGCAGGGTTATGGACTTTCCTCGGTATTTCTCAGCCCGCCTGTGCGGCGTCCTCGTTTTGAGTTCCTCTGCCACCCGATCCACCGCCCCCACACACACACCTCAATGTTTCCTCAGGGATAGCCAATGGAGCAGGCCTGCTGTTAACTCATTCATTTGTCCTTCATTTATCTAGTGGCGCTGAAAAGATACTTTCTCCATGCCAGCTTACAGTCCCCCAAAAATCTCTGCGGAAGGTGGGGGCCGGGGGCGGGGCCAGGGGCCGGGGCGGGGCCAGCGTTCACGGTTCGGAGCACCAGCGTTCGTTAAGGAGTTATAAAACTCCGCCAGCTCCTCCATCACTGTCTGCCTTAGCAGAGCAGAGCAGACGTGTCTGACATGGGCCTGAATCATTGATAATGTTTCAAATAGATGCAATTAATGAAACGTCACAAAGTTTTACTGAGGAGCCCTAAAGAAATCTGAGCACATGTTAAGTGAATGTCTGCAGGTGAAAAGGGTTATTCAAACTTAATGCCATTAGATCTTCTCCTTGTCCAAGAACCCAGTCTGACAGGTGAGCTTATTCCTCTGTTTCTACCTGTCACAGGAGAGCTAATAAAGAGTTTTTTGATAAAATGCAACAAACCTAATCTGATCATATAGCCTCTTTTCCACTAGTAGGAAATATTTGTTTAAATCTGTGTTATTTTAAAAGCACTACATACGGTGATACATATACATAGCAGTGTGAATTTGGTGTAGACAAATGGAATTCTTCATTTCAGCTGATCTGTATTTCTGATGGGGAGTTTTTCTTGCCACCGTCGCCCTCGGCTTGCTCACTGGGGGCTTGGACTCAGACGTCTGCACTGCGACAACAGCTGTTGTAAATTTGACTTCGACTTTGACAGGTTATCCAGGCCTGGATCTTTGAACCAGACCCGTTTCTACAGTTCAGTGTCATCCACTCGTTAACCTTCTGCTCTGTTTGGGAAGCTTTGTGTAATTAGCAGTCAGTCTTGGAGTCAGACCCAACACCAGCCTGAAGGAGCAGGAGGTGTGAGTATGACACTCTCTGACAGATACAGCCAGAGCAATATTTATTCACATCACTGTCACAGTCAGGTTTCCTGCTCCAGGAAATATTAAGGAATGTGTGTGAAAATTATTCTGGACTCAGTAATGAGCATTTTTCAATCTGGCACATTGGTCGCTGTGTAGATATAAATGTACATTATAAAGAAGCAGGTGGTATTTTCTGAGCTCAGATGCATTGTTTTATATTCAGTTGTAGTATTCATTAGTGTTTGATATACCTGAGCCAGCAACTTGACGCAAAGCAGTTGGCTTCTCTCTCCTCCCTCCTCTCCTCTTCTTTACCTTCTTGTTCTCTCTCTCTCTCTCTCTCTCTCTCTCTCTCTCTCTCTCTCTCCCACTCTCTCTCTCTCCTTGACCCTGTTCAGTACTGATTAAAATGCCTCTCTGTTCTAGAATGGAACCGTATTCATGGTCATGGAATCCAGCATGAAAGTCTGCTTTTACCAAACTCCAGTGGGGTCACCTGGCTGGAGATAAACCCCCAGCGCACACACGCACATCCCCACACACATGCAGACACACACATACATTTTCTCTCTGCTACACCACAGTAACAGATTTCTTTTAGTAAAAGTGGCCTACTTTTGATTTAAGTGGACGATTTTGTCCAATTAAGCTCCTTCGGTTGGCATGGCCTGGTGTGACCCACTGGTTCCTCGGTATCAGGGCACCGTGACTACACTCTCTCTCTCTCTCTCCCCCTCTGTCTCACTCCCTCTCTCGTCACAAAAGAGCACTCAAGAAATCAAAGCCCGTGATGGTTCATGCCTCTTCTCAGCACACACTACTTGTGTGTCAAATACTCTCGTCTTTGTGCAGATCACAGAGTCATTAGGCCCATTTGCCTGTTCACTAATGGAGTCCATTGAAAGGTCAGGCTCTATAGGTTACCTGGCCTGCATGTCTGATGTCTTGATTGTGTTGCATCTACAGGATAGGAAGCAAAGCAAAGGTCAAGAGGTCATCATTTCAAACGATTCACTTTAACATGCAGTTTGAATAAGTAACTCTTCTGTGGAATGTTGAAAAGAAAAATATTGCAGTGATGATTAAAAAAAAGATGCTTTTTAAATATTCTACAAGTGAACATGTGTGTGTTTATGTGTCTGTGCATGTGTGTGTGTATGAATATGGCAAACAAATAACACAAATTTTTCACAAGTACCTGCCAAAGAAGTAAAGCATCTCAGTTGAAGCATTTTGCTTTTAATGTCTTCTTGTTATTTTAGGAAAAGATAAAACCCAGAATGGATACTTTGATAGCCAGTACAAAATTCAAATGCAGTTTGGGTGGAAATTTACACACTTTTCCAAATGTTATGCACATTCTGCACTTGGTGTACTTTGACGTACTCTGATATATGAGTGGCTGTATCATTTGTGAAGGCACGATTAGCATTTTGCACTCCATTCGGACTTGTAGTTTCTGCGTTTAACTTCAGAATCCCACAAACTCCCATAAATGTTTCATGCCTGTCGCACTGGTTGATATGCAATCCGTCTTGTTTCCAGGTTGGGCGAACACCTCTGGCCCGTGTCAGTCTCATTGTGCTTCACCTCCACGCCATCCCCTTTGCTCTGGCCTCGGGGGGTGTTTGTTGTGTTGGGTGTTTGTTGTGTGGTCTTTGCTAACACGTCTCCCTTTGCTTCTCTGAGACTGCATGTTCAAACTGCAGAGGGACTGCTCTGAACCCTAGCAGAATTATTCCCCATAGGTTGCAGATATATAATATTTATGCTCTTTGTTTCAGGCTTGGTTTCACCCTTATTTGCTCCCCGTGTAGCAAATTGTAAAAAAAAAAAAATGAAGTACTTTTGTTGGCATTTTGGTGTTTTTCACTGCACTGTCTGCACAGAGAAGATCTTTTTACCAAGCTTCTACTCCAACTAGTACTGACTCAAAACCTGCCCCATAGCTCTGATCTCTCTCAGAGGGGAAAAGCAACACTGTACATCTGTTAACTGTGTCCAGTTCACATTTTGGAGAAAAAAAAACGTTTGTATTGTAGAACACTTTTTAAAATTAACATTATCACACAGCAGCTTTAACAACAGATCAAAGGATACAATGGTGAAGAAAAACTCCCAGCTGAGATATGAGTCATGGAGAGACACCAAGATGCAAAAGTGCCAACTGAACCAGGTCTCAGGGTATGTATCACATAGCAAAGCTGAAGTGGACTGTCAAGAGTTCCACTGGGGCAAAACCTAAACAAACAGGAAATATATTCACCTCGTCTTTGTTTCGCATTATGAAAATGCGAGGGAGGATATATGTCAGCTCAGTCATCCAATCTTTCTGAACATTCACATGTGGAGAATGAGACAGAACTGCACTGACCCCTCACACATCAACAGAGTAAAGATACTCCAAATATGGCAGATTTTCATTATTACCGCAGTCGTGCACTGGAGAACCTCTTCTCTCATTGTAGATGCATTTCATTAAAACTCACCAGGGTGACTATAACCATCTCCCACCCACTATAACCCCCCACATCAGTCTACCCATGCCCTGAAGTTTCAGCTACAACATGCTGATTCATGTTGAAACACTCACAGCTTTATCCATTGAGACTTACAAGACTTGCAGATACTCAGAGCCCATAGCACATGCCACACCTCTGTGCAGATCAGTGTTTTATTTGGCCTGTTACACTTTATAACTGTATGATTGGCCCTCCCTAGTATCCTGTCTCCATGGTTACCCTTTTGATCTTCTCCATTCCTGTTGCGGGCCTTGTTTTGGTTTTCACTGTTTTGGCCCTCATCCGTCTGTGTTCTTCTCTTAGTTTGCTGAGCTTTGTTAATCCATGTATCTGTTCATAGGTGAAGATACTGAGCCCGGTCCAGTTCATGTTTTCCTGGATATCGTCACAGTCCAGGGTCAGTCCAGGGTCAGTCCAGGGTCAGTCCAGGGTCAGGAAACATGATGAGAGAAACAGAAAGTGTTTTACTTTCTGTTTCTCTCATCATGTTTCCTGACCCTGGACTGACCCTGGACTGACCCTGGACTGACCCTGGACTGTGACTACGACTCTGATTATGGATTTGCCCTTAATAAATCTCGCTCTCCTCAGCGCATGTGTCTGCCTAATGATCGTTCCATGTTATAGTAATTAGCTGTTGGGGTTCATTTGGTATGTTGGAACAGGGGAAGATTGTAAGGTAGCCTGTACACCCTGCATGAACATGCCTTTTTAATCCAGAGCACATCCAGATATACATGGATTGTATTTTATTAAAATGTGTCGCCACTGTATCCTGAAAGAGGTCTGATTTCACTTGCCCATGCATAGTGCGTATCACTGCATATATCATTTTCTATCTGGATACAGTGTTCAGTTACCATCACTATATTTGTGTTAAATATAGTCAAAATACATCCACCTCAGAATATGGTTTCATTCTTCCAAACATGTCCTCTGTACTTTTACACCTGACGTTTGATGCGGTCACGTGAAACGCGATTGTGAGCCGATCGTGTTTGTGCATTGTGTATAGAGGCCTAAGCTGGCAGGGATCAGTTCCAGGCCTACGCCCGTACTAAGCCTGGTTCTAACACCCCTGGCTGTAGTAGATTAGAGAGAGAGTCTGTTATCCTTCAGACACTACTGGAGGATACATTATGACAGATCATGGTTGGGACTAAACTCTGCAGGGCATTATAACTTCAAGACCAGAGTCCTACTCAAAGCTGAACTGAACTAAAGACATCCACTACACTGGATCTGACAAGTCTTTCGGCGCTTAAACCGAGTGGTCACACATACGTGAGCTTTTCTTACTGGTCATCACGACCACTCAATGAGGCTATGAGAAATCTGAGGTTTAAACAGTTTGCTCTGCCAAATGACAACTGACAACTGAGAACTTACCCTCTACTTGTCTAGGTGTCAACAAATTACCTCGCCAATCAAATGATCTAACCTCACCAATCAAATGACATAACCTCATGACCTATGAGGTACCTCATGACCTATGAGGTACCAAGAAAAATGTTTTTTTCATTGCAAGGAATATACAGTTTAATATTTCATATTTGGTATTATATATTCCTGTTCTATATTTTTTATATTGTCACTGAAACTGTTTACTGATGAGTATGTATTTTGTGTGGCACCTTGATTTCATAGTAAAAGTCTCCAGAGTTGGGGTTGAAATGTTGGGGTTGCGAGTGACACAGTAGGCAAAGCTGCCTTTGAACTCAAGGACAGATCACTATACTGTCATTTTAGGTGTGTGTGTGTGTGTGTGAGTGTGTGTGTGTGTGTGTGTGTGTGTGTGTGTGTGTGTGTGTGTGTGTGTGTGTGTGTGTGTGTGTGTGCTCGCGCGCGCCTCTCACGCGAGAGTAACACCCCATCTGCTGTTTGATACCGCTGACTAACTCTGATAAGACAGTTTCGTCCACATTAGAAACAATCGTGATTGACAGTTCTGTTTAATGAGATCTCGTTTAATTTGCATTACAAAACAAATCCCGAATGATTAATGCATATTTTAATTTAAGATGGTGTCCTTTGAGAGACCGAGAGACGCGTAGTGACAATCGAAACATTCCGTCGGAATTAAAAAGATCTTAGTATGGGAAAGGGGAGAAAAGTCTTTAGTGAACTTGTTCGGCAGACATCATAGTTTACTACCACCGTATTACTATTTTTTTCGTTTTTTAAGACGAATGCGCCAAATGCATCGCAGCTGACATCTCCAAGCGTGCTCCGAAGGTGTCTCGCGTGTGGCTGGATGGCAGCGTGTTACCGAGCTGCCGAGAAAATACAAATGAACAAACAAACAAACAAACAGACGAGAAGGATGCGTCCACGGAGAGACTCCACACGCGCTCCACAGCGCCCTTCTCCAGGGTTAACAGATGGCGGTCAGTGTTTCGAATGCCAAATAGCATGGCCCGCGCATTTGGTTGGGAATGGAGTATGTGGGCCCTTTTTAACTAAATATGGTAAATGGGAAATATTCCTTTAGCCAGAATATTTTTTTAAAGTTGCTAATCGGAGTTTTATGAGTTTTTTTCTCTTTCTGTCTCTCTTGGTCCTAAAAACGATCAGTGCTGAACTACAGACTGGTGTGGCGAAATACCAATACTGTGTCACTTCTACATCTTAAAACATCTACTTTTTCAAATGTTAGCAGGCTCCACCTAGATACTTAGAAGCATTTTGTTTGCACAGCTGATGAAGGACCTTTGACCGAAACATCTTGCGTCTCTGCAAGCCTTGTGTACTTCACTACAATCTAGAATATCTCTACATTTCTTACTACAGTGCATTGCAGTTGTATATATAACCAATGTAGAATGTGAAGACAAATCTAAGTCTAAGTCTTAATGACAACATTTGACAAATTTTAGCCGCTAAAACCCAAATACCCCATTATCTACTTGTCTGCTGGTTCCAACAGCTAATAAATAATTCAAAGTGAATCTTGTTTTGTTTATGTCAGGGCTGGGACTGGTCTGAATATTAACGGACAACAGAGAGTTCAACAGAATTTAGAGGCAGTCCCATAAATAGGTTCACTTCGAATCTTTTGCAATGCAACCGTTTGAACAGTTGAGACAAATAACTCACATTAAGACATCTAAGAAAGAGACTTCTGGGTGTCTCAGCAGCCACCATGGTGATGTTTACATGCATGCAATAATTATGAATGAGAACACTGTAATAACAAGGAATCATTTCAACGATTTACAAGTCTTTGCATATAATTCAGATTTCTTTGTATAAGTAAATATGTAAATACGTCACATTTAGTAAAAAAACAAGAATCAACATAAGGAGTTAGTGGAAAAGTTTAATGAGCTTTCCAAAAAAATATTGTGTGCAAGTAGCCTGTTGGTAATTACATATGTTTTCAGACTTGAATACCCACCAATGAGAAGTACACGTATGACATGAAGTAAGTACGCCATGAAAAGGTTGTCTCAATAATTACATATTAATTTACAAACTGTCTGTATCTTAGTCCACATTCGATTCCTGTTCTATAAATATATCTACTATATATCTATCTATCTATCTCAGTGGTGCAACAGAAAAGCAATCACCCAATCACTAGGAGACAGAGAGCAAATTGGTTGTGCTTTTAGAGACGGAGGGGTGGCGTACTCGCGGTTGCCTGTCAATGACATTGCTGCTGGCCAATCGCAGGTGTCTGTGAGCTAATTGTAATTGGATACGACTAAATTAGGGAGAAATACCGGGGGGGGGGATCCAACAACATAGTAAAATAGAGAGTACACTCCAAAACAATATAAAGGAGTAGGCTCACCTGTCGGTGTCTTCACAGTCAAAGTATAGAATGGGATCTTGTGCACGGAGTGCCCATGCAGGAGGAGAGAAGTGTCACCTGCTACCCTCGCCAAAAACAGTTTTCGGACCTGATGACAACAATTCAGCCTCTTCAGCCTGTTTCTTGTTCTCTCTTATACACCAGACATCACCAATTTATCGCTCCCCTTTAAACAGGTACTAAGAAACTGAATAATGGTTTTGCTCTTCAGTGTTTGAAAAAAGTAATCATGGACCCAACCTGATAGAATGAAACCAGAATGAAAGATATCACATCTGAGTTCAGCTGAATCTGTGGCTAAACCGGTGATATCTGTGTACTCCATCTAGAATCTGTCCGGGTTACCCAGTCTGACCTCACAGGGAGGAAGACAGCTGTAGCTGTCCCTTCCCATTTGATTAAGGAGCTTTCAGGCCGGTTACTGTGTCCGGATGCATCACATAACCAAACTCAGGACAGGCTGGGATTTATTATTCTCTATGGTGCAAGGTGCATGCAAGCCCAGAGCGTTTGGCTTTGATTGATTCCACTGTGAAACTACCAAATCCAAATGTCATTGTGCAACTCATAATGGCTGAGACCTGTCAGGAGCAGGCAGAGACTGTGGACGAATCAAACGGCTGCGCACAGTCACGCTTACTTTCTGCAGTGGCAGTTGATTCTGGCCATTATTCTACCCTGACCTTTGTCACATTTAACGACATTTCCGAAAACTTGCCTGGGAATGTAGCTCAGCACAGTCCCAGTGAACAGAGCCTGCAGACCCGAGGCTTGTGGTCATGGAGAGTTAGAGGTACAGGGGCCCAGCTGTTCCCCTCGCTCACAATCGCAGCCGCAATTTCAATGTTCCTGAGGCGTATCCACGATGGGCTTGTTAATTGAGATGACAGAGTCCTGTAGTGCCAAGCTCATTCCAGGTCTCTGTGATTAAATCTGTGTTATTCAGAGATCCACTAGAGCCAGGTGTAGAACATCCCACGTGTGTGTGCAGGTGGTGTTTACAGTTATGCTTTTCGCTTATTCAATGATGTTAAAACACGTTTGTGTTACAGTTGTATCACGTGGACATGAGAAATGTTTTTGGCAGTGCTTGTTTAGGTCATTACGATCTCTCCAGTCCTGGCTGCACGGTCACTTGCACGGTCACGAATGTCTTCGTTAACGTTCAGTATGAAGCTTCTGCTGGACAGTGCTGCTTTTGGCCTGCTGCTCAGCAGTCTAGACCCTTAAAGCTGCTTTGTCTTAATATCTGTTATTAGATGCTCGACTCTTAAATAGTGGTTCTACCTGAGTGTTAATAAGTGAATGAGTGAGTGGGTGAAAGAGTGAATGAGTGAGTGAGTCATTGAGTTAGGGAATGATTCAACGTGTGTGTGAGTCACAAGTCTGTGGAGTGTTTCACATCTAAAAGCCACGACTAAAGCAAAACTTATTTGAATTGAATTACATGTTCTGGTCTACACTCACCAGGCACTTTATTAGGAATACCTAGACACCTGCTCATTAATTTAATTATGCAGTCTGCCAATCAGACAACAGCAGCCAGCTCAATGAAATCAAGCAGGGGTGGGTCAAGAACTTGAATTAATATTTATGTCAGACATCTGAATGGAGAAACAGTGAGATGTCAGTGATTTTGTGGCATGCGTGCTGCTGCCCAACGGGCCGTCTGAATATTTCAGGAATTTCTGATCTCCTGGGATATTTGAACCAGACTTTGGCTGCTAGGAGCTTAGACATTGTGAATTATGTGACATTTTGTCATAGCACATACATTAAAATAAATGTAAAACAAATACCCATTAAAACTCACACAAGAAATCAGCTATCTGTGTATGAGAAGACGGTCACTGTTTAACTTTATAAATACATTATTAATTTTGAGTTTTCTCTCATTACATTGTTTAGTAGAGGAATATTTCACAGTAAAGGAATAGAAAACTAGTTCAGATGCTGTTGTTGCTATTGATTTCAAAAGCTAGAAAAAGTCTATAAGGTTTTCAGTGCACTCATAGTATGGAAGCTGTGAAAATAAGGGTTTCTGTCTATAGAGACTGACCCCTTTGTGAGAGTGTGTGCTATGCTAAAAATCTTAAGACTCATGGCATTACGAGTGTGTTGCATGTTTTCACATACGTTTGTGGCCTTGCAAATATTGACAACTTGTTAAACACTGTTAACTTCCTTGCTGTTCCCGAATAACCACAGTTTTACAGTACAACAGAACGGCGTTTGTATTCTTACAAACACTAAAAAGGTGGGTCATCTCAATACAGTTAACGCATTCAGCACAACCAAACACCTGACTTGCATTTCAGACATCACACTGCAGCCTGCACAAACCCCTTTAAATGCATGTTCTCTCTGGAGATTTGTTCCATCCACCTCCGTATTTTCCACATCATGTTACAGACGCTTCAGCTGTTCTTGTCCATCTTGTTAGTCTGCTTCAGATGGCAAGAGCTTTGAGGTGGGAAGCAGCAAAACAAACAGAAAAACCGACTGTTTTTCGTGGTGAAGGCGCTTTCTCTGACACAGAATTGCTCTTAAAAGGCACTCCGGCTCTGGTAATCAGTGCAGTGAGGAGACTACCTGCTGCCACTCACTGCTTAGACTGCAATTAAACAGCCACCCCGTAGGACAGCCTGTCATCTGTAGGTTTTTCTGCTTCCCTTCTCAAAAGCTCTTCTGTTGGTAACAACCTTCTAGACGATTAGGACAATAACAGTAGTGGGCACACACGAAGTGGTCCTCATTAGGAAAACCACAGGAAGACCAGCAGGATTCATTCTGCTTACGTTTCGTACGACAGTAATATGGAATACTGAGTACATTTTTAAGGAGACTTTTTCAGAATAAAAGGTTTACTATTTACTACACATACACATTTTTTTCCAAAACAAATTTTAAATGTCTTCATGTAGCATTTATCAAAACGTTGGAATAAAAGTAGATCACAGCATTTGCTTTGAGACATCCAAATAACATATTTTATCTGAAAACAGATCAAATCTCCTGGGATAAACTGATAGAGCACTGAATTATACTGTTATGCAAACACAGTGTGGTTGGTGATATGAACATTCATGCAGACATTATGCAGTATTTATGTAAGAAAAACATTTTGTGTACACACTGTTCATGTAAAATGTTATCACAGTTCCTATAGTACACTTCTGTGAACAGGTCGGTCTCATAGGATCACCTTCTCCCTCTGATTCTGGCTACGTATCTTAAATGATCTTTCTCGGGTGGATTTGACAGTATGCTCACTGGCCAGCCAGACAGTCGATCACTTCTATGATAGAGAGTTGAAAGACACGTTGGTTTATGTGGAAACCCCCTCAGTGTTTAAGACCAAGCAGTCATTTAGTTCTGTAGTGAAGTTATACCTGCAGACGCAACACCTACAGTGATGTGTAGCTTATTTCAGTACATAGGCCTACCTAGTTTCTGTACTCCAGCAGTTAGTTGGTACACTGCTGAACCTGCACCCCATGTTTCTGTGCATATATTTTAATGCCTTGTTTTAGCAGTGAATTTGGCATAGACTGAGAGTCAGTGAATGTAGAATACAAATCATGTGGAACGTCCTTGATGCAATTTCACACCTTCCTAAATAATGTTGAGGGAACATTGCTGTACTGAAAATCGCCATTCAATCTTATTGCATTGACTGTAGCGTCACACTGTCAACGTGTGCAGCGGTCATCCAGTGATACTCTAAATAAATACTATAAATAATATTATAAATAAAACTATATATTTAAAAAAAAAAGATTCTTATCCCATGGTTGTTCTATATACCACACTTCTCCTGCACGATCATTCCCTAACTCCTCATTTCTCCATATCAGCTTTAGTGGGAACGTTTGGAAAGGGAGGCACGCGAGGGGCAGAGCTTCCTCTCCTACCTTAAGTAGCTGAGCGTGGCCTGTTAAGGGAGAAGTGAAGCAACGTTACAGAGCAGTTTCAGCAACCTCGCAGAGAAGTGACCAGCTGGCTGGAGAGCTGAGATAGTAGAGTGGGAACTGTGATCCATAAGAAAGGGGGATTTATTTACAGTGGTGTGAAAAAGTGTTTGCCCCCTTCCTGATAGCTTATTTTTGTGCATGTTTGACACACTTAAATGTTTCAGATCATCAAACAAATTTAAATATTAGACAAAGATAACACAAGTAAACACAAAATGCAGTTTTTAAATGAAGATTTTTAAAGGGAAAAAATCCAAACCTACATGGCCCTGTATGAATTGATTGCCCCCCTGTTAAAACAAATTAACTGTGGTTTATCACATCTTTGGAAAGCTGAGTTCAATGTCTCTAGCCACACCCAGGCCTGATTACTGCTACACCTGTTCTCAATCAAGAAATCACTTAAATAGGACCTGCCTGACAAAGTGGAGTAGACTGAAAGATCCTCAAAAGCTAGCGAGCATGCTGCGATCCAAAGAAATTCAGGATCAAATGAGATACAAAGTAGCTGAGCTCTTTCAGTCTGGAAAAGGTTATAAAGCCATTTCTAAAGCTTTGGGACTCCAGCAAACCACAGTGAGAGCCATTATCCACAAATAGGGAAAATATGGAACAGTGGTGAACCTTCCCAGGAGTGGCCGGCTGATCAAAATTACCCCAAGAGTGCAGCGACGACTCATTCAAGAGGTCCCAAAAGACCCCACAACAACGTCCAAAGAACTGCAGGCCTCACTTGCCTCAGTTAAGGTCAGTGTTCATGACTCCACCATCAGAGGCTGGGCAACAATGGCCTGCATGGCAGAGTTCCAAGACAAAAACCACTGCTGAGCAAAAAGAACATAAAGGCTCGGCTCAGTTTTGCCTTTATGTTTATGACTTTTGGTAAAATATTTTGTGGACTGACAAAAAAAAAATTTGAACTTTTTGGAAGGTGTATGTTCCATTACATCTGGTGTAAAAGTAACATCACACCAACAGTATGATATGATGGTGGTAGTGTGATGGTCTGGGGCTGTTTTGCTGCTTCAGGACCTGGAAGACTTGCTGTGGTAAATGGAACCATGAATTCTGCTGTCTACCAAAAAATCCTGAAGGAGAATGTCCGGCCATCCGTTCTTGACCTCAAGCTGAAGTGCAGCTTAAGGGTTCTGCAGCAGGACAATGATCCAAAACACACCAGCAAGTCCACCTCTGAATGGCTTAAGAAAAACAAAATGAAGGCTTTGGAGTGGCCTAGTCAAAGTCGTGATCTGAATCCATGCTGTGGCATGACCTTAAAAAGGCAGTTCATGCTCAAAAACCCTCCAATGTGGCCGAATTATAACAATTCTGCAAAGATGAGTGAGCCAAAATTCCTCCACAGCGCTGTAAAAGACTCAAAGCTGTCACAGAAAGCTCGCCTTCTGCGAGGCACGTGGTTGGGCCAGCCACATGCAGTGGGAGGGCTTTCGTTTGTGGCCACGCCTGCACACACCTGTACTTCGCTTTGTCTGTGTGTATTTAAACTCACGTCAGGGTGTGCGGTGTTCGTCATTCTCGATAGTGTCGTTATTACATGCATTCCCGGTTATCGTGTCTGTTTATTGTTAACCGTTTCATGTTCCGATTCTGTAATACATGTGAGTGCCGCTGTCGTTTATGTTAATAAATGTTCGTTCCAGTCGGTGGAGTCTGTGCATCCTGCCCCTCACCCTACGGCACTCGGGCCACCACACGTTACAACTGCCAGTTATCGCAAACACTTGATTGCAGTTATTACTGCTAAGGGTGGCCCAACCAGTTATTACGTTGGTCTAATATTTAAATTTGTTTGATGATCTGAAAAATGTAAGTGTGACAAACATGCAAAAAATATATATATCTGGAAGGGGGCAAACACTTTTTCACACCACTGTATGTATTTTTCTTCAGCTTTTTGTGTTTTATGGCGTGTAAATGAGCTCCGCTGTGTTCTCCCAAGTCTCGTCTCTCCGCTCACTCATGCCAGGTTCTCGGCGACGGCTACATGCTACGAAGATATATTCTTTTTCCATTATTATCCATATGTCATATTTGAGTAACTCAAATGTAGGTACAGGAAGCAAGATTATAGAGTATACTGTTTCCCAGTAAGTGAAATCAGTCATGTTTTGAACCTTCTGTCAAAACTGCAATTCAGGCCGTCTGTTCCAAGCCTGGAGTGTAAAGAGCAGCGACACAACAGTGTATTTAAGTGACGGACCGTCCGCTGCCATGAGTGTACAGCAACCCAGTGTGCTGGGAACTTCGCCGCTCCAGCCTAACAGGACCCATTTGTCCAGTGGTCTGCAGAGTGTATGCAGGCAGTGAATCGCAGCCAAACGGCAATTATTATATCCAAGCAGCCATGGGTGGCCGACAGGAGCATTCTAGCCCTGTGTTTTAGCTCAGTTAAACACAATAACCTGTACAATAGGCCTGCAGGGATTTCACTAATGTCGGTCAGTGGGGCATTGGTGAGCTATATCCGTGATGGGTTCAGTTTATGAGAAATAGGGTAGCTACATTTTGCTCAATTAACACTTTTATAGCAGATGATGTTCTGAATTAATCTACATGCAGTTAGCAAGGGCATGTCTACCAGGGATAGGAATGTTATTTTGTGTTTATTATTTATAGGTCAGCAGCTTTGCCACAGGAGAGAGATTGGCAGTTTCATGAATATTAGTCCAAGTGAAAGCTGGCTAAATGACTACTTTGTTTTGCTCTAGGCTATTCTCAGTTCATGAACCGAGAAACGTCCTTCCTAAAGTGAATGAAGGGTGAATCATTTGAGATTTTCTAATCCACTTGGTACATTACAGATTAGATTTTTTTATGTTGTGTGTTAATTTGTCACTTTGCTGCTTCCAGTGACATTTTGAAAGAATGAGGTAAAAATCTCTGTGTGGTTAACATGGTTAAATCAGGGTTACAAAATATAAAAAAAATACAAGTTTTAACGTAACAAAAAATGAGCATAATCCAAAAAAAGCGATGAAGGGGTGACTAAGGTCACAAGGAGACAGAAGTGACAAGCGAACAGGGAATGCATCGCATCTGGTGGCTTTAACTTAGAAGCTAGCCGAAGACCTCGCTCCTCAAGATCTCGAGAGGTCTCACATGAGGTCTCACTGTTTTAGGTGGAAGCTTGCGCCCCCAATCTGTAATATCAGTCTCTCCTTCCAGAAAATGTCGGTATCTGAATTGTAGCAGCTGATTGTGAGGGCACTAATGATGCTTCTGTCTCTGAAGTCAGTTGGTTTTCCAGTCACGTTTAAAACAGCAGGTCGTGCCATCCTTCAAACACATGTGCCTTTGTTATAAGTTTATTTGTACATGTCATCACCAACCTCAAATTAGACCCCAGATGTTCGGAATAATGGGGTCACTGTTTTTATGGGGTCACTGTTTTTATGGAAACCAGTTGCTGTCTAGTAACTACATCCAATATGGACATCATAAACAAATCTCCTCACTGCCATGGAATGCAGGACATTTATCTAGATATTACTAGTACACAGACAAAAAGATAGAGGTGTGGAACAGACATCCCAGACAAAGTGAATCTTCTCCTACAACCATTATAACATTCCTCCAGAAACAGCTGCTAATAGTTATGAGGATCCACCAGCCGCTGAATGCTCAACTGGTTGGCTCCATAGTTGTCTAATGAGAAGGACAAGTTCACCAATGATTATTCCCTGGATTATAATACGGGAAAACAATATGGATGCGTTTCATGATGTCTTAAGAAAGGCGATACATGCTAAATCCTGCCTTAGCCCAGCCTTAGTGTGTTGTAATGGAAGGTGCTGTTCAAGAATTGGTCCCCACCCCATGGATCCAGAGTTAGGGTTATGCACCACTTTAACCACCCTGCTTTTAAATCTGTGATTCTTCTTCTAAAAGAATAACTATGAACGTCTTGCACTAAACCCAATGAATCTTGTAACTTTTTTCTTGTTCCAAACAAAATTGATTCAGTTTTCCCCAAATAAAGTGACAATCTATTCCCAGACATCCACCTACTCTTAAAAGCTCTTCACTTAATGTGCACTCTACAATGCTCTTCTCTTTATGAGAAAACAGAATTGCAGAATTATCTGCATACAAAAATAACTTACATGAACATGCACATTTTAAATCATTAATATATAAAAGAAAAAAACAGAGGACCCAAAATACTTACTTGAGGAACCTCACCACTAAAAGTTCTAGGCAAGGATAATGTACCCCCTACACCAACCTGTTGTTTTTGTCCTTTCAAGTAAGAAACAACCCACTTAACTGCCAAATCTGTCATTTGGGCTCAAACCCAGGTGAGCTAGGTGATGACACAGACAGTCTACTGGGTGAGCAACCATGCTCTGATGATGGTGGGCCCGTGTGCAGAACAGTTAGATCTTGGATCAGGTAAAACAAAAACTAAACACCACACCAAACGTGGAAAAGGGGAGAAGAAAGGACACCACGGGAAGAATGGCAGCCCCGATGCACTGGAGAAAACCAAACTAAAACCTCCAAAACAAAACCAGAAAACAGGGAGTAACGTGAATGGCTAAGGGAAGCCTCGGGAGAGAGACAGACTCGAGAGGGAAAACTGGAGAGGGGAGGGGCCGTGTAAAAACGCCGACACCCTCGCAGGGAAGAAATGAGGTGTAGCACAAGGGCTCACAGACCTCAATTCCTGAAGTTACTGGCTAGGCGCTTGGCTCAAAACTTTAGCAAAGACCCAGTACTGAGTGACTGGGTCACTGGGCTTATATAGATCTAGCCCAGCTGTTGAGCATCAAGCCTGATTAGTAGTGTGGTTGACTCGAGGCCTCCCTCTGGTGGCCGGAGGGGGCCTCGGCCTGGTGCCGACCCTTACAGAACCACTCAAACCCACAGCTATTAAGTAAAGTAATAAAACATTGTGGTTAACAGCATCAACAGCTCTCTGCGGCTTTACCATACAACACAAGTCCCCTTTATCTATCTCACTCCTAGCAGGAGTTGTTCGCTGGAGCATCACATCAAATGCCTGCTTTGCAGTGTAGCTGTTTTCCATCTAATTTTGTTAAACTTCATAAAACACAAAACATATATTTCTAGTGTAAAGAAAATACTTGACAGTCAAACACTGATGTGATATACTAGCTGGATCAACTATACAAGTGAAACATTTAATGTTAAAAGTTGACTCCATGCAAAAGTTAACTGAATTAATTAACTTCCGTTTGAACTCATTAGCAGCCGAGTGGTGGGTTGGCATAAACCAAAGGCTAGTTAGCAGGAGTTAGCAGGACACGTGTTGCTATACGGCATCGTGGCGGGACGCTCCCGAGTCACGTGGTACGGCCTGCCCTGTGCAGGGGATCACATGTGTATGTAGCCACGCCCTCCGTGATGGCGCACACCTGCGCGGGGTTCACCGCTCTGTCTGTTTAAACCCCGTCTGTGTGCGCGTCATTGTTGATATCGTTTATGTTAACGCTGCCTATGTTGTTGTCACGGTTAGTGTTTCAACTGTTTGTGTGTTCATGTTCATCGTTGTCACTGTGTGTGAGTGCCGCTGTTGTTGTTGAAGGTATTAAACATGTTATTCAATGTCTCATTACGTCAAGGGAGTCTGTGCGTCTTGCTGGCGGCCGTTACAGGTGTTAGAACAACTTTTCGGCTATCTATATTTATAATGTAGCTTGTCAAACATTACCTATTAAATAGCACAGTTTAGTAAACACCTTGGATGAACTTATTTTGGTAACAAATGTAAAAATGCTTATGCCACTGAAATATTCAATGGCAAAAGGCCTTGTAAAATGGGACACACATTATAGCTTCACTCATGTTGTTTGGGACAGTTTAATTTTCTTTTTATTTTTATTGCATTAAATCATTTTATAAAGTATCAATATATTATACACACACACACACACACACATATATATATATATATTTTTTTTTTTGCCCACCACAGGAATTTAAGCTTACTTTATCTGAAACAAGCAAAAATTAATAAACTAAGAATAGTGATATTTTCATCTACATGTAATTTTTTTTTAAACATTTGGCACAAAATTAGCTCCATACTAATGCAGACACAAATATTCAAATGAACCCCAGCACAGGGGAAAATGCAACGTATGTAAGTCACTCTGGATAAGAGCATCTGCCAAATGCCTTAAATGTAAATGTAAATGTGAAAAATGCATCAGGGCTCAGCAAGCTAAATACTGCGCACTTGAAGCACGCTTAGCCCAACATTTGGCTCTGACACTGGGAATAAAACGCAATTGCTATAAAATCTGAACTGTGAGAGGAAACCAATGGCAATGAAACTAGAGTGGCAATAAAAGATATATGGACATAATTGACCAGCTACTTTCTGCCAATGTCCTTTTTGCATCATAGCTACTTTTGCTATGATATCTCTTGTGATGATCATTTTTCTATTAAAACGTCCATAACAATCTAATAGTAATAGTGCTTATCCAGCTGGCAAAAAGAATGAAGCTCTTTCTCTCAGCATTCTCATTAGCCAGATGTTAACCTGCTGATCGTGGAATCTGAATGTTTATGCACCTTTCCATCAATGTCGGAGTGTGTAGTTAGCTCGGCCCAATCAATCTGGCGGAAGACCCAAATTAATCTGTTTGTATTTTTTGCATCATTTTCTTATCTTGTGCTTAAGTGGCGTATGAAGACCAGGACTATGGGCCTTTAGTACTCTGATGGGACAGAGCTGAAAACTACACTCTGCAGAGCTTTGTTTCAGGAGGAAGAGATAACCTGTTCTTCCTTCATCTTCCTCTGCAGCAGGTGCTGCTCTTTTGAGTCAGACAAATGCAGTGGGGCCCCTGCTCTCTTGGTGAAGTTCAGAACGACTCATCTTGTTGTTTGGAAGGCTGACGTCAGAGCCGTTGGTTTTTTCTTGTGCTGTGTTGTTAATGGGAGCTCACTCTCCTCCCCAGGGTCTCAGCAGCTGTAATGAACACTCTGCCTCCCTCAGCCGTGGAGGCTCTGACCCTCCTGTTTAAATTGGGTCTCAGGGGCCCACTGAACTTTTCTTCTCCAGCTCTACAGAGAGCTTTGGGTTTGATTTGAGGATCCATGTCCTGCTAGTAACTCACTGTAGGGTCACCATATTGCCATCAGGTACATCATCTGTTAAGAAAGATGTGTAAAAAGAAATAAACAAATCAATATAACTATAAGAGAGTGAAAAACCAAAAACATGTTTGTGAGATTTTGGATGCTGCTTAAACAAACTAGCCAGTCACAGGATACTCTTGGGTTTGCCCTGTGCTATCACTGTAAAAATACATTCAGTCCATAATCTTTAATACCATGAAAATGAAATAAAGTCAAGTGTCATTACAGTACTGAGAATTGACTATTAATTGACTATTAATAACTGCCATAAATGCATAAAAATCACCATAATTACAGTCATGTGCACACTATGTACTTAATGTCACAACGGTTGAGTTCGGCATCTGTTGCATGGGCTGACTGCAGCCACTGGTAATTTACTGGGGCATGGACAGGGTCAGATAATAACACGCTGGAGTGCGTCAGTGCGAGTGTGAAATGTGCATAGCTGAATGCCAAACGTGCAGTTTATATTGTCGTAGTTGTGATGGTCCCCACCCACCAGCGGCCTCCGCTAACGGTAGCGTTTACGTTGTTTACATTGTCATCTTAGTTCCGCGTGCGTCGCTATAACTGCTAGCTGTAACTGTGGCTTCGCTTATTGATGTTACGTTGGCCTTGCTTCGTTTTCCGTTTGAGCACTCTGAGTTTTCCTTAGTTTCATTCAATCCTTTTTCTTATTTTTTAGCACACTCTCCACACATGACAACAGTCAACCGAAATTTGTACCTTTGTGATGACCGTTGCATTTGGTGTTTGTATTCGCAGCACAGTGATGTGTGAAATAGTCCTGTGGCCACTGCCCTGATTTTCGGGCACTATTCGGTTAGTGTTTTTGGGAGTTTACGGTGTTTCTTGAAATCGGAAGTAAAGGCGAAGTGAAAGGGTGAAAAAAGAAAGCAAGCATGGTACCACATGGAGAATACCACCACAACCCTGAGAGAAACCCTGCCCCAATAAAGAACAGCTATCTTGGTCGATGAGCGGATCCGGGCCCTGCGTCGCGTGGCAGGGTCTAGCCATAGACTGGAGCCCAGTCAAAAGCAGGTTGGACAATAGAAGTACAAAGACAGCCCACAGAGTTCGGCCTGTACCGGACCGGCTTGGGTGACGGACTGATCAGGAGGCTGGAACACAAGGACATGAGAGTGACTGGGACCAGAACAGGCACGTTGGCATGGAGACCGGGATGGAGACCGGGATGACGACAGTGACAGCGAGCGACAGTGAAGGGATGCGGAGTGGGTGTCCAGGTCGCGAACCAGGGAATATGTCCAGTAGCAGGATGGGGAGCTGGACTCGTTGGACTGGAAGTGGCGTACTGGGTGCGGGACATGGTGGGGACCCCTCAGGACAGCAGGGTCTCACGGAGTCAGCACATTAAGGAAAAGCAGGGGGTGGGACTGCACCCTCTGGCATGCAGACACCGATTCCGTATAAAACATAATGAATCTCACATGTGTACAGTGATTTCAGTACATGTGTTGGAGAGTATCATATTTGTGAATATGATTTGTTTCCAACACTTGTAGTAAAATTATCCACATAATGTGTGGGCTTAAAAACGCTTCTAACAGATTTGTGTGAGGTTCAGTTAGGACTGGTGGCTGTTTTGATGGCTTAATGATGTTCCTGTCTGAAAGTGAGAGGTTCTTCCAAAGAACGGAAGATTTTCTCAAACTGAAAGAGAACTGAGGATGTTATACCCGAGGCGCATTGTCGGCAGCTGCTGCTCACCCAGCTGGCAGAGGGTCTCTGGAGCTTGGAATTGGGAGTTCAGATCTTTATGGCTGCAAACACATCTTTCAATAAGGCCATTCTGCCCTTTCCTGGAGCCCAGAGCCCGAGAGTTCATCATAGCTGATGCTTAGAAAACAGCTTCTGGTGGGGTGTTTGCTGCTTCTGCAGTTTACTTCCCTTTCTTGTATGGGGAACAAAAACCAATAACCTCAGTAAAGAGGAACAAAACAACACTGGCAGAAAATTCAACATCAGGTTAATGAGCAATAATCCTGAGAGATGTGATAGAGCCCCTCACAAAATCAGAGAGAAGCGCAGAGTACGAAACTGGAACGGTTGCATTTACGGAGACCTGTAATTCTTTTCAGTCCGTCAATTTTATGCCATAGATCTCATTTAAATGTGTCATTACATTACAGAGACATGGAAATGTTTAAGCAGAAGCAATTAAGGCATATGAACTGACAAACAATGATTTACAGAGTGAAACAGACCTTGTTGTTCACGCCTGTACAAAAACAAAAACACAATAAATTATGTCTGTGAAAAGGGAGTCACTTTCTCCTTTGATCAAATGTTGCCTTTTTAAACAAGTACAAAGTGCACAGAATACAAACAAATCAATTCAGCGTGGCAACAGCAGACAAATAGGAGGAAGGCCTTCACAGTGAGATCTGGAATAAAAGGCAATTCTTTCCGCGTTTGCGTGCTTCATCTTGGATGGCATGCATGTGGAGGACTACACCTACACCTGCAGCGAGTCTTGACTTTCTCATGGAGACAAGACCCCCAACTCATCAGTCTCACTTCAAAGAACCCCCCCACACACACACACACACATACACACACACACACACACACACACACGTGCAGAAAAGAAGCAAAAGAAACACGACTACTGCTCGCGGCTTTCGCGGGTCTTTGTCGTTAATGCTCTCTGGGGCTGGATTTCATCTTTCTGCTAAATTCAGACACCATGAAAGCAAAATGCTAATGTAATTTTGAGGCCTGCACATGGGATGTGGCTCGTTCCATTCTCTGCCTAAAGAGGAGAAGAGAGATACTACATACACTATCTTCAACAGCAATGACAAACCCAAAGATTGCACACTGGCGCATGAAAAATGATGCTTTGATATATATTGTGTCACTGGAATCAGTGGAGCGCGCGACCAACCACCAAGAAAGCCAAAAAACATGGCGCTTTAGGCACTGTGTGTTTTTTTGTTGGTGCCATAAATATCTCAAGTAATAGTGTTATTGGTTATTTGCACGCAGTCCACATTACACACTACATTAGATTAGAGATTACGCTACATTGCACACTACATTAGAGACTAGAGATTACGCTACATTACACACTACATTAGAGATTAGAGATTACGCTACATTACACACTACATTAGAGATTAGAGGTTACGCTACATTACACACTACATTAGAGATTAGAGATTACGCTACATTACACACTACATTAGAGATTAGAGATTACGCTACATTACACACTACATTAGATTAGAGATTACGCTACATTACACACTACATTAGATTAGAGATTACGCTACATTACACACTAGGTTACAGATTAGAGATTACGCTACATTACACACTACGTTAGAGATTAGAGATTACGCTACATTACACACTACATTAGATTAAAGATTACGCTACATTACACACTACGTTAGAGATTAGAGATTACGCTACATTACACAATACGTTAGCGATTAGAGATTACGCTACATTACACACTACGTTAGAGATTAGAGATTACGCTACATTACACACTACATTAGATTAGAGATTACGCTACATTACACACTACGTTACAGATTAGAGATTACGCTACATTACACACTACGTTAGAGATTAGAGATTACGCTACATTACACACTACGTTACAGATTAGAGATTACGCTACATTACACAATACGTTAGAGATTAGAGATGACACTACATTACACACTACGTTAGAGATTAGAGATTACGCTACATTACACACTACATTAGATTAGAGATTACACTACATTACACACTACGTTAGAGATTAGAGATTACGCTACATTACACACTACATGAGAGATTAGAGATTAGAGATAAAAGGTTGCTTTAATTGCTTGTACTCTGATGTGTGAAAACACAAAGTAAACTAGTCAATCCATTCTGAGAGCCGAGTACAGCTCCCTGATAGCTCAGCACTCCTCAGCAGCACAGCAATACACAGCCTATAAGAAGGCCCTCTGCACCACATTGTATTCATTTTCTGATATCCATTAAAACTGTACCTTTCGACAAGGAAATTATTGGGATTTGCCAAAGGTTCATTGCAATCTAGCAAGTACTGTAAATGTTGTAATTATCAGTGTTGTTGCATTTTGGTCAATTGCTCCCAAAGAATGAGGCACCAGTGACAGAAGGCAAGCTTTGTTTGCAGAGGACGCTTTAAATCCATGGTCTGGTGACAGAGCAGTCGCTTTAAAATGATGGGCTTGTGAATCCACAAAACAGAAAAATCAGGGATTCAGGAAGCCAAACTGTCAATAATCTAGTCCAGTTATCTCAGCAGTCCATGAGTCTCAGATATCAGCTCCTGGTTTTTGTGCTGTTGTTTGTTTGTTTGTGTGGTTGTTTGTTTGTTATGCAGTTACTATCTTATTGATGAGTCTGCTCTTTTGTAGTGCTCCAGTTTGGTAAAGGAAGCATGAGAGGAGAGTCATTTTCCAAGAGGTTGTGATGTTTGGCGTCACAGACCTGTAGAAGGTGTTAAAGTATCAGCACTATCACAATTATATTAGGCCAA
>NW_027658488.1:0-56261 GCF_041902795.1 Electrophorus electricus
GCAGTCATACGGAGAGTACACAGTAGCCTAAGTGTGAAGGCCGATGAACATAATGTGGAATCAAACTTCACATCTGCGATTTCCATTCCAAACCTTAAGCTGTAATCTATTAGCAAGTTAGCAACATGCTAGGCTAAATGTAGCTCAAGCTCGTTGGCGACATTTACTGAATCGTTAACACTATGACCTGTTTCTTTCAAATCACCTGTGTGGGAAAGTTTCCCAGCGACCTGAGTGGTGGACGAGGACAGTGTGTTGGTGTTGTAGGGTGTGTGTGCTAAAACACATGAACATGCACATTCAACAGCATCACCCAGATGTGCCAGTTGTGTTTGTTGCTTTTGTCCTGTTGTACCAACAGTGATGCCTAAATGGAGTGTGAAGAAGATCTCTTACAAGTAAGGTGCTTTTCAGGATGTGGAACTTGGAATCTTCTTCATATATGTATATATAATATCTGAAGAAGTTATATTTATTTCTCAGGTGGTTATTAGTAATGAGTGGAAATGTGCTCACTTGTTTATTTCTGTTTATTTATTCCTCACTTGGTTATTCTGTGAACGATTCAGCTCTTGGTCACTACACACTTGATCAGGAAGGCTGGACAGCCCCCCCCCCCCCCACACACACACACGCACACACACACACACATGGCCATGCTACTTTTTGAGATTCATGGGCTTTAGGTTCTGCTGTGATCCAGCTCTGAACTTCATGGTTTAATCAGTCAATCACTAATTGACTCAGCAGGGATTCTGAGGAGCAATATCACATTCACTCCAGTGACACTGATGTTTCAGAGAAAGCTAAATGCTCGAGGATAAAATGAAATGTGATTTTAATCAGAAAAGGATAATCCAACAAAGTCAAACTCAGGCAAGGATCAGAACCAGTACTATAGGATAAACAGAGCCAGGGAGCATCACAGAGAGGAACTAAAGTCCAGGTTGAAATCCAGAGAGACAAAATATCCAGGCAGACAAATCCAGGAGGGGCAAAAAACAGAAGTAAGCAATCAGAAATAGTTCAGAAATACAGAAAGCCAATATATAACATTTACAACATTTAACTCACACTTTTATCCAAAGCAACTTACAGCAACTTTCTAATTACTAGCTGAGTACCTTAACCACTGAGCTAACACTGCATATCACTCCATATGCACAGACATTACTTCCACTCTAATGACCTCAGGAGCTTTCTTCATTTAACCAAGCGTTTGGGTTTCCGCAGGATTATCAAGAAATGAGATACTCCGATGTAATCTGTAAAGGCATTGGGAACGCAGCACACACTCAGGTGCATCATACTCTGAACAGACTGATATCAAATGTTCAATTAATTTATTTATTCTTTTGTTGACATATTAATGACTCACTAGCTGCATTAAAGCCATCCGTTCAGCAGCACAGGGGGATTAAGTCCATATAACTGCAACTTCCTAAACAGAGTGTCACATGAATATGACATTTTTGAATGGTGTATCATAATAAATCAAATCAAATTTATTTATGTAGCGCTTTTTAAAAAGCAGTGTTACAAATGTCTGAGTCCAAGCCCCCAGTGGAAAGGAAAAACTCCCTAGAGCATGAAGAAGAAACCTTGAGAGGAACCAAGACTCAAAGGTGGGGCCCATCCTCCTCTGGCCGACAACAGTCACCACAATAATAACAATTTTAAGAGAAAAGTAAAAAACTAATAATAATGTTCTCCCGCAAGAGAACGTCCATCAACATCCATCAAGTAGTTGGCTGGGGTGGAGGTGTGGTGGGCTACAGCAAGGGACATCAGTGGGTGGAGGGAGTAGCCATGGCAGATGAGACGGGTGTAGGCTCAATAACATCATGACATCAGGGGTAGGTGAACCTCGGCAAAAAGAGAGACTAAATTATTAGGCATGTCCAGGTACGAGAGTGTGTAAATTAGGGACTGTTTCTTAGTGAGAATGCAGTGTTTCTTAACGAGAATGCTTGTGAGATTTAATTTTCTCTCCACTTTGTTTTATTCACAAAAGGTGACTTTGCAAAAAATGTTTTTGGTCACACACTTAGAAACACACACACACACACACACACATTCACACACACACACACACACACACACACACACACACACACACACACACACACACACACACACACACACACACACACACACGTTCATATATAATTAATGAGGTTCTGACTGGGTCATCACCTCTTGTTTAATCTAATTTAATGAGCAATGAGAGACTGGTGGAGAGCAAACCAACACACAAAAGCTGTGGTTGAAAAATCAGGGTTATTCCACTAAATATTGATTTTGGAATTATTATTTTTATTAGTGTTGTTTAAAAATTAATGTAAAATTGTTTTCTTTGCATTTTTGAGGTCTGTAAACATTGCATCATTTTTGTTATTTTGACCAGATGTTATGTTCTGCAAATGACAATATTTGTATTTGGAAATTTGGGAAAAATGTGTGAACCCCTAGCAAATCATGTTTATGAACTACCAGCGAAAGCCTGTGTGCGCTTTCTAGTCTGTCAGTCTAAACAGAGAAAACACAGTGTGAGTAGGAAACAGGTTTGTGCAGGAAACAGCTCCACCCTGTGGCCACACCATGCATGTGCATTTCACAGGGACAGCAGCTGGGTCAGAGTGGGTGTATGCGCTGTGAAGTGAAGTTATAACAGAGTAACAGCAAGTCTTCTCAGGACCCACCTAGCAAGTTCAAGAGGTTTTATTGTCATTTCAGCTATATACAAGTACACAACAAAAACGAGACAATGTTCCTCCAGGACCATGGTGCAACATAAAAACAACAGTGCAACAGACAACATGCTACACAAGTGCAAACAGTCCAATATAGTGCAAAATGTCATTAAATAAACATTAAATAAACAATAATGTGTTTGGTTTTGTGAAATTGCTGATGAGAACATTAAAGAACAGAAGAGGTCTGGCCAAACTCATTTGTTCCCAGTTCCTCTCTGCTGGGTGGACATTAGGGTCTGTTGGACTGAAGTACTGCTGAGAGAGTTCTGGAGTCAGTGTGTGTCCACAGTGGTGGTGGAGTTCTGGGTGTAGAGTTGTCAGTGTGTGCTGGGAGGTCAGTGGTGTTTTCAGTTTGTGTTTTCTCTTCACTGTGCTTCATCTCACTGAAGGTGAGTGTGAAATTCTCTCTTAATGCTGAGTGATATGAAACTACATTTTATATGAAACTGTACATTTATGTGTGAGTCGGTGAGTCTTTCTCGTCTTTCCTCTCATCAAAATTTGATTCAATCTTTGCTTCACAAATAATTATTCGTCACTCCTGCATTTTGTGACTTAATTTTAAATACACAATAAAGCTTCAAAAGGATTACCCTGATTACCTTAATTTACTGTTTAATTTACTGTTTAATTTATGTTTCTGCAGGCTGCACTCTGGTAAAGAGTAGAAGAACATTACATATCCGAGCACATGTAGGAGACTCAGTACAGCTGCCCTGTTCCTGCACTGAACCACACAGCAGACCTGAGAGTTTTACCTGATATAAACACCAAAACTCCAGTTATACTGAGATCTCCAGTGAGACTGAACAGTACAGAAACAGAGTTCAGCTGGCTACTGCTCACTCTCCAGGAAATCTCTCTCTACTCATATCACACCTGACTGAAGAGGATGAGGGAGACTACAGGTGTTTTATTAATGGGAGTGAATACACAGACATGCAACTCACTGTTACAGGTAAAAGGCATCACATCTCTATTTCTACTGACTTAACAAAACTCATTTTATACTAAACTGTATGTTGCTTTTTTAAACATACACTGCAAATGTCTTTGCCATCTCATTGTAGGTCAACACTATTAACATTCTAAAGATCACCATGGAGTTGTATTTCTTAATCACATTATTATTATGATTACATGACAGTTTATTTGAACTGTGTGTCTATAATGATTTGCTTTGGTTCCTGTGTGTTCCACTGACTGCACATCCACAGCTGGACAGACGAATCTACAGGGTCATGTGGGAGGGTCTGTTCTACTGCCCTCTCCTGGACTGGACTACACACCAAACCACACACTCTTAAAGGGACCTTCCAGAGACAAAGAAATCTACCCCACTGACCAGACTCAGCGTTACACAGGCAGAGTTCAGCGGCTCAGTTATTCTCCAGGAAATGTGTCTCTACTCGTATCACAACTGACTGAGGAGGATAAAGGAGTGTATGTGTGTTCCCTGAACAGTAATGTTGTCAGGAGAGTGTTACTTGATATTACAGGTAAATGAACCTGCTGCTGTTTTCATTTAGTCCATATGCAGTTTTGAGATGAACAGAGATTTAATGTTCTCTCTCTTTCTCTCTCTCTCTTTCTCTCTCTCTCTCTCTCTCTCTCTCTCTCTCTCTCCCCACTTTCACTACAAACTCTACTCCAGTGACCAAAGTCCAGACTAGACCAATACCTTCAACCACATCATATCAAGCACCTACTGGAACACACAACACAGAGACCCCAGATAAAGGTAAGAGGTCATAGTTCTGATGTGTTTTGATAAGATGTGAAGATACAATGTGAAACCTCGGCTGTGTCTTTAGTGAAATAGTAACATTTATTCACATTTTATTTGTTACATTGCACACATTCTCTCTCTCTCTCTCTCTCTCTCTCTCTCTCTCTCTCTCTCTCACACACACACACACACACACGTTCCCTCCTTATTTATATTTTCCCATTTACAGATTCAGATTCTGCCAGAATGTATTAATTCATCCTCATTCCTGTTCTGCTGCTGTTAGGAATTGGAGTTATCTACTGGAGATACAGAGGTACACACACACACACACACACACACACACACACACACACACACACACACACACACACACACACACACACACACACACACACATGTTGTGCTTACTGTGCCTCATTCTGTCTGCTTTCATTCTGTAGTTCAGAGATGTGGGCAGAGGGAGAGCAGAGACGTGAGGACACAGGTGAGTACACACTCCCCCTTAAGACTGATAGCACGCTGCGTTCGCTCTATTCTAGCTGAACCCATATGGTTCATTAACATGCTTTCACACAAAAATGCCACCTCAAAATGCAGGACACAGGCAGGGTAGCATATTTTTCTCAGCTGTTACATCACTGAACACTGCCCCATTTTAAAGGGTCTTTTCAGCTTTCTTCCTTCATTCTGAAGGCACAAATGGTCTATTCTGTCAGACTTTCAATTTATCACACCCACAGTCCATGTTTACATGTACAGTATAAGGCAGATGTTGTTATCAATATCATCTCACATGTTTATCAGTATGACAGTATGTGTGTTCTCAATCAAACCCATGACTCTCGTGTTACCAGCACCTGTCTACCAGGTGAGCAGATAAGCAGGAGATGGATTACTGGATATTGTACAGAGAACTTCACACTGAGACCTGTTATAATTGTGAACTTGTATAGAAATATATGTGTGTGTGTGTGTGTGTGTGTGTGTGTGTGTGTGTGTGTGTGTGTGTGTGTGTGTGTGTGTGTGTGTGTGTGTGTGTGTGTGTGTGTGTGAGTATTAATGTTTATATTTTCTCTGCAGGATGATGTAATGTACTCCACTCTAGCGCACAGTAACACAACCAGAACAGCAAAGGTCGAAGACACTGCAGATAAAAGAGAAAATACCACCATCAAACTTAACTAATACACACACACACACAGTGTCATTAATTCTACATAGTTTTCCTTTGTTATTCATTTAAATTTAAAATAAACAAATAAACAAAAGTTCTGAATTAACTCAGTGTGTTTTTTGATTACTGATAGTTTCCTGCCAATTTTCTTACACACGGCTTCAAAGTGTTTAACGACCAATCCAAGCACACGGTGTAGTTTAGCACAAGAAGAGGCTTCGCACGTGTCTATGATGATGGTGTAGGACACAGCATGGGCTGATGAAGGTAGTGGATGCAGTGTGGAGAGGTGATGTCATTGGTGGGCGGAGTTTGATAAATGCTAATGTATTATCTGCACACTGCTTATGTCTGTTTAAGATGGAGATTATGTAGGTATGGCAGGTGCTGGAGTCTCAGTTAGAAACTCCATAAGTTTATAGCTAATTTATATACGTTTGTTTTGTGAAATTCATAGAATGGTGAATGATTAGTTTTCTTTGAGCTGTTAGTCACAGTTTCAGTTCCCACTGCTTCAACAAGTGATGGCTGCAGAGCTCCATTTTTTAAGGCCTGCTTTTGTGATGCAAGGAGGTAAAGCAGGATGTGAAGAAGAGTCATGTTACACACAACAAACATTTATTGTGATACACAAAAGACATCTAAGTGGTTAGCAGGCTAAGCGGGTTTAAACATCGACAACACTTATACTCAGACACAAGACTTATATACATGCATACTAATGACACGCAATAAGGAGCAGGTGTGAAACACAGGGAGGGCATAGCCATATGGATAAACACACACACACACACACACACACACACACACACACACACACATACGTTTGGGGGGAGGGGCCGTACCATGACAGCTTTCCTAACAAAGGTTCACCAACCCCAGGAAGGAGGCAGGACGCAGGAAGTGTTTATCTGGGCAAACCAAGAATTAGAGTTATAACATTAGTGTAGTTAAAATCACTTGCAGATTTACAATGAACCCACTTACACAAATATGGTAGTCAGAAAATGTAAACTGTGCACAAAAACTGTAAACTGTAAACTTGTACAGCACTTTCTTAAACCCAGTTTATAAACAGCTTTACAGGGAATAGAATGAATAATAAAGCTTATTACATCCTGAGATCTCTCATCTTATTTGCAAAAATAAAAAATAAAAATAAATGAAAGTTGAACAATTTAAATAATACAATGCAAAATTAAATTAGGAATTAATCATTTAAAGTAAAAGGCAATTTACATGATTAAATGATTATAAATAGACATAGCACATTATAAATAAGAAAAGGGAAGACCTTACACACAAAGCACTTAACGCATTATGAATGTTCAGAACATTTTGCATCCATCAAGTCTTTATGGGCACTTGTAATACCTTATAGCATTATTTTAAAAAGATTTTGTAGTCTACTTTGAGTACATGATTTAAAGGATTAAAGGGTTAAAGGTTATGATTTGAAGCTTCAGTGTCTCACTCTGTCTGGATCAGAGCTGCTCTTTAAGGATAAATCCTGCATGAGTTCACATGCCAGCATTTCTCCAGGATCGCTCTGATGTGCTGCACTCGTCTGTAATATTAAAACCCAGTGACAGAGCAGTGCAAGAACAGCTGACTCGAGCACTAGATAATGCTTCATATCAAAAAGTCAAAGATGAATGCTCATTGGTAGTGTGATTTTGTGCAGTAATACATTTAATGTTTTGTGAAAATAAGATAAGGCATTAAAAAACAAAAGTAATAAATGAACGAAGGTTTAACAAGGATACACATTGTCACTGATGCAAAATGCCTCCGTCACAGTATCCCTACTGTATTTCTTTCTCAGTAGCTCCACCTAGTGGAGGATTTAGTGCTGGGTAACCTTGAATGAGTATGTGCAAATACAAATACAAGATTTTTATAATCCATTCATATTTTAATAAAACTGATGAAGATCTTAAACTGAACTGCTGGCCGAGCCAAAGACTGTCAGATGGAGTTTTTTTTTTTTTTACATTTTTTATAAAGAATCTAAAGTCATCTAGTCAACTGACCAGACAAACCGTTACACTGATAGAATTCAACTGGTTACTGCTCCAGGAAATTTCTCTCTGTTCATATCTGGTCTGACTAAAGAGGACTGGAGACAGTACAGGTGTAGCATCAGCAGTCATCATCTTATAGAGGTCCAACTCCAAGTAACAGGTAAACCAACCTCTTGTATATTTATAGTATGCATGAAATGTTGACTACCCTTAGTGACTGGTCTGTACCAATAACTATCGTACTATGAATAAAAATACAGTCAACTAGACAAATATGGAATGCTATTCTCATCTAAAATATGAATCTGAACCCACTGATGCAACACTAATAGATCACAGACCTGAAACACTCAGAAATAAAATATGACATTCTGTTTGTGCTTTATTTTAATCTCCCCATATTTAGTCCAAGGTGCCTGGGTCATGTGGTCAGAAACTGACCAGTGATAAAATAGTGGATCTCTAACACAAAATATTCATGGCAACAGATAGGCTGTACTTTCTAACTGTGGACATACTAGGTGTTTCTTTTAGAGTATAAACACCCTGGATTTGTGGCTGACATGAGGCATATAAAGACATTTAGATTTCAGCTCTGGTTGTTTGAGCACCAAGTTTCAAGAATCATTGAGAAAATACACTGCCTGACCAAAAAAAGGTCACACACTCTAATATTTCATTGGGCCGCCTTTAGCTTTGATTATGGCATGCGTTCGCTGTGACATCATTTCCACAAGCAAGTCACAACATTTATTTGTGTCCAGAGTTGCATCAATTTTTTCCCAAGATCTTATATTGATGATGGGAGATTTGAACCACTGTACAAAGTCTTCTCCAGCACATCCCAAAAATTCTCAATGGGGTTCAGGTCTGGACTCTGTGGTGGCCAATCCATGTGTGCAAATGATGTCTCATGCTGGTGAACCACTCTTTCACAATTTGAGCCTGATGAATCCTGGCATTGTCATCTTAGAATATGCCCATGCCATCAGGAAAGAAAAAAAATCCATTGATGGAATAACCTGGTCATTCAGTATATTCAGATAGTCAACTGACCTCATTCTTTGGGCACATAACGTTGTTGAACCTAGACCTGACCAACTGCATCAACCCCAGATCATAGCACTGCCCCCACAGGCTTGTACGGTAGGCACTAGGCATGATGGATGCATCATTTCAGCCGCCTCTCTTCTTATCCTGATGCACCCATCACTCTGGTACAGGGTAAATCTAGACTCATCAGACCAAATGACCTTCTTCCATTGCTCCAGAGTCCAATATTTATGCTCCCTAGCAAACTGAAGCCATTTTTGCTGGTTAGCATCACTGACAAGTGGTTTTCTTAAGGCTACACAGCTGTTTAGTACCAATCCCTTGAGTTCACTTCGCATTGTGCGTGTGTAAATGCTCCTACTTTCACTATTAAACATGTCCATGAGTTCTACTGTTGTTTTTCTATGATTTGATTTCACTACACGTTTAAGTGATCGCCGAGCATGATCATTCAAGATTTCTTTCCGACCACATTCCTTCTTCGAAGATGATGTTTCCCCACTGTCCTTCCACTTTTTAATAAGGCATTGGCCAGTTCTTAACCTGATTCTAGTAGTTTCAGCATCTCCTTAGATCTTTTCTCTGCTTGATGTATGCCAATAATTTGACACTTCTGAAACAGATTAACATCTTTTCCACGACGACAGAATGTGTCTTTCGATATGGTTGTTTAACAACTGAGAAGGTACTCACTGCATCAGTTAGGGTTAAATAACTTGTTTCCATCTGAAACATAATCACTTATGCAGTAATTATCCAATGGGAGGCTCTTAACTATTTGCTTAGTTAAATCCAGGTGGTGACCTTTTTTTTTTTGGACATGTAGTGTATGATTCACAGTATTAAGTCCCACCTCTTTGTATCTGCAATTATTTGATTCTCTCACAGAAAATGATTGATTTGTATTTAAAAGAAAAGGCAATTTGCTTGCTTCAGAAAGGAAACACTGCACCTACAGAGCCCTGTAGCCTCAGACTAAGCTGTTGTATTACCACCACTGACACACAGCAAACTGACACACGGGAAACTGAACATTTCTGCTTGTACAAATTGTAAATCCATCAGTTCTGTAGTATAAAATCTAAAGCTAAATGTACAAAATACATAACAGCCCTGAACCCTCATTACTTATAACTGATCAGACTTTGCTATTCTTGCAGAGCCTCCATATAAACCTAGAAAGCCTAAGAGAGAGTAATGGAATTTACAAACTGTCAAAAAAATGATTTATTGCTTGATTTGTTTTGACCCTCCATATATATATATATATATATATATATATATATATATATATATATATATATATATATATATATAATTATTATTATTATTATTATATGATTTATGATGTGACAATATTATATGAAAATAAATTAAAACACAATGAGGGATCCTCAAAATAGTTTTATTGACTTAAAAAAAAAATGTAATTGTGAAATATTCCAGTGATTAAAGTAAATAAAACTTCCGAGTCTTAAACGAATACGTACCACCCAGTCTTTAATGTCCGCTCCGCTCTGCTGCCGGTCATGTAGTCATACTCAAACTTGCGTATGGGTCTCGGGTGTGTGTGTGTGTGTGTGTGTGTGTGTGTCTCTCTCACTCACCAACTAATTCACCCCTCCCACTCCCTCCCATTGGTTGATTCTCTAGAGGTTACACCTCCGCGCCCCCCCTCCCCCACGCCCCCCAACATGCAGGAAAAACTTTCTGACAAAATATGATATAAGGTGAAAAAAACCTCCTCCCAGGGTCAGAAATACACTCCTCATTTGACTCCTCAATTTTGCCGCCTTTTCTTTCTACCCAACCACCCGGTCTGACCAATCCCGTGCAGCGTGCAACTCCTCCCACAAAACCAGACCCTCGTACCCGCTCATTTAAATTTAGTTGTACCCCAGATGTTTGAGTAGGAATCATTGAAATAATTCTTTAATAGTGAAATAATGTGATTAAAGAAAATAAAAATTTTTAGTCTCATACTACACCAGTTTGTCTCCACTTTCTCTATCTGTTCAGTGTCCTCTCTGACACACACTCTGCAGTCAGAGGTCATTGACTCTCTCTCTCTCTCTCTCTCTCTCTCTCTCTCTCTCTCTCTCTCACACACACACACACACACACACACACACACACAACTCTCCCACGACACCTCTTCACTTCTTATTTGCCAGATGTATTCAAACAAGGCAATAAGCAAACTTTTCAGAAAACATCACAAAGTTTTAATTAATTTATTTTTTGTCTGATCTCTAACCATTGTGGTTACTCTATAAGTTTTATCACACAAGGTTTTTGTCCGTTATCACACGTTGTACTCTTACCACTTTCAGTGCATTCCACAACTGAGAGAGGTGTTGGGGGAGGGACGTAATTTACAACTTCTATCCGAAAACCATTTCTATCCCCACCGACTTTTTCTTAAAGCCGTGTTTTCGGTATTTCACTCATTTAGTTCACAACAGGTAAGCAATTCAGTAATGCTTAACTAATTCATGCTATACCTTATATTAGTATAAGTTACCAAAAAGGCTGACGTGTATTTAGCTATTTATTTAGCTAATGGATGAAATACTTTATCGTGCGTTGTATGATTTAACTCAGTGGGGCTTAGCGTCGTAATTAATTTCAGGTCTAGATAAAACATACATTTTAACAATCAATGCGTATTATCTACAAGCTATCGTAAGTAGACGGCAACGTCTACAGAAACGTATACAGAGGTCACTGTGGCTTATAACATACATCTAAATAATTCTAGGCCTATTCACGCTGTTCAACCACACTAACCTGTAGGCCACCATCTCCACGTAAGTATAATTTTAAAAGCATGTTTATTAATCACATTTATACTAGAATAATTGGATCAACTTTCTTTTCTAAGATGACTCGGATGACGAGGATGATTGACAGCTGTCAAATCAACCAATCAAATCAAGCAATAAATCATTTTGACGGTTAGTAAATACCATTACTCTCTCTGTTCACAAATAGCTGCCATTTTATGCAAATTTCGTGGGTATGTTGGATGGCCTAAAATGCGTTTTACGAGCAGATGTACTTAAAATTTAAATGGTTTACAATTCTAATTTTTCAGAAATATCTGATTCAAAGTTGCAGAAAAAAATGCTGCTTTCCAGCATTTGCTCATTTTTGGGGCTTGAAAATCATAGTTTTAAATCTGGCTAAGCAGTATGGCTTCTCAAGCATTAGGATGCAAAATTCAGACAACCCCACCAAAGTTCTCTTGTTTCTTACCCTTCGAGAAACAGACTGTTGCTAACTGGGCATAATATGAAGAGTTTTACTTTATCTCTGTAGTTCTCTCATTGGCATTTAGAGCATAACCTATTGCACAAATTCTGTATGCTTGACATTGCCTTGCAAGGATTTTTTCTTTGCCATAGACTTGATGAAAGTAACTTTTAAAATTGAGCTAATTAGCATAAACCTTTTTAGGAAACAAAATAAGGACACACTCACTAAAGTTAATACTTCCTGTACTAATGTTTGAAAGACTTGAATTTGCATAGACATTATGCTACGAGTTTTAATTCATCAGTTTGGCGATTAGTTAAGGAGCCTGACTTTGCTCTGTGAAGAACAGCCCTCCATTCAACTGTAAGGACAGCAGTTAGACATTTACCAAGAAAAGCGTTTCAGCCTGGTATTGAACCAGGCACTTTCTGCATGTAAAGCAGACATGATAACCACTACACTACAGAAACCATACAGCAAGGGGACTTCTGGATCCATCCAGCATTTCCTCCCTTTTGGTGCCTGAAAGGCATAGTTTAAAAACTGGCTTGAATTGTCTTCTCCCCATTAGGATGCAAAATTCAATCCCACCAACCAACGTTTTCTTGTTTCATTGCCTTTGAGGGACAGAATGTTACTCTCTAGGAATAATATGATGAGCTTTACGTGATCACTGTAGGCTGTGGCCTGCAGTGTTTACTCTGCTCAGTAAAGCCATACATTTCAAGCTGCATGCGACTCCCATCTTGCCTGCTTCTAAAAAAACTCACATTATGGTTTAATATATATTTGAAGTACAGTTGTTTTCTATTGATTTTGATTTCATTTCAAGAAACGTCAGTTGTACTGCGTTTATTTCACCATCGTCTCAACAACATATCAGCAAGAATGTGTTCTGATTGTCATTAAGAACATAATATGATTAGATTTATAGATCAAAACAACAATTAATCAAATTATATTTATCAAATGGAGCAAAATGAAGCTTGTGAAGAAAATACTAATATTTTCTTAATACACTTTGAAGAAGTAGTGGGGACAATGTAACGCAGTTCAGAAATTGATGGGGACAGGGTAAATTGCATCTGGCAGTTGTCTCGGGTATTTCCAATGCTGTGCCTCATGAGCTGAAAACTAACTTTGTGGTGTACCATGTTACGCAGGTTTTAAACTAACATGGATTTTCGCTGAAACAGAATCCATCCTTATAACCAACGACATAGACATCGGCACCATTCCCCCACATCACAGTGTCACCCCTTTCCACATGGACACCACAAGGCGGCAGATGAGGAGATGATGGGAGAGTGGCTGAGGAAGATGAGGGAGGAGCAGCAGACACTGAAGGAGGAGAGAGACATGGCAGGTTCTCCTGCAGATGTGAGTGAATGTATCTATTTTCATCCAGCATTCATTTTATGCATCATCTATAGGTTTTCTGTTTATCTGTCTGGAGTTGGTATTCTCAAAGCATTCCATTCTTAATATCATGGTAACCAGAATGAAGTCATTTTAATGACTTAACATGTCAGAATAATCTTGGCTCTGCAATGGGAAGCACTAATTTTTGTGTTAGATATGCAGGTAGCAGTCTATAGCAGACTATAAACTTAAGAGAACTCGAATGAATAGTGAATCTGAGAAGATATGGTAGTAGGAATAACACACTTTAATAGCAAAAGCAAATCCATTCACAGCCACTTATAAAAACATCTGTTTTCCTCAACACACAATCAGCTTTTTCATTCATGAAGCAAAGTGATGGGAATCAGGAACCAGTTCCAAATTGCCCGATCCATCAGAATTATACGACTCCGAGATGAAGACTTCTTTTTAGCATTGCTTGTGCATTTTTCTGAATTAGGCATTGTGCAAAACTAACATTGAGTGTCATGATTTCAATCTCTTACAAACATGCAAGAAGGTGTCATGGAGGAGAGGCGTGGCTTTTTTTCATGAAAAAAAGATAACAGAGGTGCATGGATTGTCTGGAATATGACCATTTCAAGTAAGAGTGGAATCACAAGACGTATGTCGAAACATCTTTCGATACAACTTGGTCCAACATTCCAGAAATACCATGTGCTGCTGCTTCCCAGTCGAGCAGGATGTCCCATCCCCCAGATAAATATGCTGCATTAGAATAAAGTTAACACTATGCTGCCAGGCTTAGCAGGTTATTTCTTTGATTAAATGAAAACGAACACTGTACAAACCTCCTCTACTTTCATGCATATTAGATGAGGATGGACACACTGTTGCTTCAGCCAGCTGGAAGACTCAACATCAGCCCCCAGCTGAAAGCTCCATCTCATGCTTGCTGCACAGTGATGGAGAGTGAGCATAGCAGGGGTGAATGCATCACTGTGCCAGACAGGCAGGCAGGGAGGCAGACAGGCAAGTAAACTGGGCAGGCAGGTGGGCAGGTGGCAGGGTAAGCAGAGAGGCTGGGGAGGCAGGGAGGCAGGGAGGCAGGGAGGGTGCACAGGCAGGCAGGCAGGCAGGGAGGGTGGTAGGCTGGGGAGGCAGGGAGGGAGGGAGGGAGTCTGGGGAGACAAGCAGGCTGGCAGACAAGCAGGGAGAGATGGAGGGAGGGAGGGGGCTGAGGAGTGAGGGAGACAGGCAAACAGGGAGGGAGGCAGACTGGCACATAAGCTGGGCAGGCAGGCAAGTGGGTGGGCAGGAGGGTAAGCAGAGAGGCTGGGGAGGCAGGCAGGCAGGGAGGGAGAGAGAGGCACTGGGGAGGCAGGTGGGGAAGGCAGGAAGGGAGGGAGGCTTTGGAGGTAAGCAGGTAGGCAGGCAGGCAAGCTGGGTGGGCAGAGAGGCTGGAGTGAGGCTGGGGAGTCAGGCAAGCAGGCCTGGATGGACGGAGGCAGGGAGGGTGGGGAGGCAAGCAGGCAGGGAGAGAGCAAGAACACTGGGTACACTGGGGAGGAAAGGAGGGAGGCAGGAAGGGAGGGAGGGAGTCTGGGGTTACATGTGGCCAGATGAACAGAATGTATTCCAAACCTCCCCCAGGAGTCTGCGTCTCCATTCAGATCTACCGGCCATGGGTAGCCCCAGCCTCCCCTCGGTGTCTGGGTCTCGATTCTAATCATGTGGCTACATGTATTCCCAGCCTCCCCTGGAGTATGGGTCACATGCTGCTTGTCTGGCCTCATGTATCCCCAGCCTCCCTCCCTCCCACCCTGGCTGCCTACCTGCCTCACTGCCTCCTGAGCCTCCCTCACTCCCTCCCTCCCTGTCAGCCTCCCTCCCTCCGTGCCTGCCTGCCTCCCCAGCCTTTTTCTCTCTGGCCTGCCTGCCTACGCTCCTCCCAGTGCCGCGCCTGCAAACCTCCCACGCCTTCCATCGCTGAGTGCAGCCGCACCTCCAGACCTCCTGAGCCTGCCATCGCTGAACGCAACCATGACTCGGCACCCACATCGGACATGCAGGTGGACGCTCAGGACACGTCAGACGTGCTCGTGAACGCTCAGCTCATGCTCCACTGGTGCCCACGCCCTACGACACTTCTGTAACTGCATCTACATAATGTATCTATACCTGTTTGTGTGAACTTGGTAAAAACCTGTTACCCTGCCTTGTGGCATCGGTGTTCCTTTACCTGCTCCAGTAGCTGCACTCATGCCTGTTGTTTATTTTGTTGCTGTGCCTGTCTCAGTTTTGTTTAACATAATTACGTCTGCCTTTGCTTCTGTGCCTGTCCCTGTTCCCGCAGCTATCCCAGTATTTCTCCTCTCCTGTCTCTGTGCTCGCCTCCTGTTCTAGCCATGTTGCCAGTCCCACTCCTTTTCCCTCAGTCTGTCCCAATTCCTGTGCCTGTCCATGGTTTACAGTCTCGTCTAGCATAAGTAACCTGGTTCTGTGCTTCATCGTTGTTCTCCTGTTAGCCGTTCCTTAGTGTTAAGTTTCCTTAGTTGCCTTGTTATCAGCCTCGCCCTGTTAGCCTGCTTAGTCTTCTGACTCTTTCCCTCATTCTATTCTGTGTTGTTTTTCTTGTTCATTTTTTTATATTAAACTTGTTATTTATTTGTTAATCCTGTCTGTTCGTTTACTCATTCTCATTAGGGTTTGCCTAGTCATTGTTCCAGTTCACTCTCACATCCGAGGCATTGTTACTTTGTATATGTGTTCACCCTCAGCCTCCCAACCATTACACTCATGTGGTTCCTTATTTCCCAAAATCCAGATGTATTATTAAGTACATTTTAAATAGAAAAATAAAGGTGCAGACTTGAGAATTAATTGAAGAGAATAGCAGGCCCTGTGTTTTTGCTGTTCAATATAACATACAAACAAGGCATATGGTAAATATGCTGCGTTAGAGTAATGTGAACGCCACACAGGCAGGTTTAACAGGTTATTTCTTTGACAAAATTAAAATGAACGCTGTGCAAACATTCTCTGCTTTCATCCATTTTAGATGAGGATGGACAGACGGTTGTTCCAGCCAGCTGCAAGACTCACCGTCCCCCCCCAGCTGAAAGCTCCATCTCATGCTTGCTGTGAGTGTGGCAACGGTGAACACGTCACTGTGCCCATCACTGCATCACGGAAGAGACACTGAGACACTGTGATGAAGAGGAGGAAGAGGACTACACTCAGATCATTATTATGATCATGTGGCATGGTTTAAAACATGAAGCTTCAATAAAGCCATTAAAGTAAACCATTTGGTGGTACTAATATAATAATAGTAAACTTTAGTTGTATACAACTTTTTAAAATTATAGTACAAGATAAGAGTACACACAATCAAGATAAAAAAAAAACAATGATAAAAACCTGGATAATAAAATCATAGAACATAAAATCTGTTCAATATAAACAGTCTATAATATAAACAGAGAAATAAATTTGGTAAAAGAGATAAAACTAGACAGATTTACAATATATTTTTTTTTTTTACGTTCCATGTAATTTTCATACGCCCAAACTGTGATGGAGTTTGCAGATCTGTGCCCTTCAAAACTATTTAGAATGAAAGAGCTCAATAGCATTTATGGCAGACCCCACCCACCAGGCCCCACCCCACAATCTTTCCATTCACTGTAAATAAAAGATAAATAATATTAGATTCTATGTTATATATGTAAAGTATAATAATGCTATAAGGATGGATGAAATAAAGGGTCAGTATCACTGCCCAGACCGAACACATATTGCATCTGAGAAAGAAAGGTCAGACTACATCAGGAATCCACCAGAGCCAAACTGTAATATGGACATTGTGTGGTCCAGCTGTGGCCATGCAGATGATGGTCATGACTAAGGTAACTACTGTCATCCACTGCTTGAGGCTCACCTAACTTCGTGGTAAGCTACCATCAGACAGTATGCTCACAAATGTAAATGCAGCAATAAGCACAACCTGTATAACTGAAACCAACAAACTGGTATATACCACTGTAGTAGTTAAGCTCAAGATCCTAGCATACAGAATGCAAGCAACAGGCCACTTCCACTATGCCCCCTGGAAACAGAGGCTTGAAACCAATATAAAGCCAACTTGAAGTCAGCTAATTGACAGATCTTCAGAAGGAGATAAAGACCAAATATGTGGCCTGGTTACAGAAGAAATACAATGGGTGGCCCATAACTTAGGATCTAGAGTCTGGTAAACAGAGGTCAAAAGAGTGGTCAAGAGGCTTTTTATTGTCTTTCTGTGACGGCGGCGGGTGAATGGAAGCGAGAGGCGGGTCAGCAGTGAGGTAATCTTTATTCTCCATAGGTTGTCCGTGATGGAAGCACGGAACCTCAAATACAAATACAGAGGAGCTAGTCTTCCTCTAGACAATTGATCATGCATGGTTCGACTCAACGTAGTAGGACCGCTATTGTGCAGCTCCGTCTCCTCAAATCTGGGGGTTAAAATAGAGCAGGGAGTGAATGTGGAATGGGTACTTGGTCCACCATTTCACTGCGTGTTCCACCATTTCACTGCGTGTTATACTGTGTATGACTATGTATGTGACGAATAAACCGAACTTGAACTTGGTAAAAATAATTAGTAATCAGGGGATTGTGAACGGGGCAGGTGCAATGTGTAGTCCTTAGCAGGGGTGGGTGTGTCTCCCCTGCTAACTAGCTGACCAACCGTGACACTTTCTAGCTATAAACAGGTAATTAAATAATGCGCCTACAGTACCGTGATGCAACATAAAAGGAGAACATGTGTAAACAATAAATATGAAATACAGCACAAATATTAACATATAGGCAACTTCAACCAGTGCACCATACTGTGACATATAAACAAATACGCTTATAGCATACAGCAGTCACTGAGGTAACAGTACATTCATTTAAGAACACAGTATTGTTAAATGGAATACAATTTTTGTTGTAAGTCTCTGGGAGTTGAGGAATCTGATGGCATGGGGGAAGAAACTGTTGTGCAGTATGACTGAAAACAGACATGTTTTGTACCTCTTCAGAGACAGTAAGATAGAGAAGAGTTTTTGTGAGTGGAGTGTGGGCTCATCTCTAAGGCTGGTAACTTTGCGAAAGCAGCGTGTGTTGTAAATGTCCATGATGGAGGGGAGAGAGACCCTGAGGACCTTTTCTGCTGTTCTTACTATTCTCCTCAGGGTTTTGCGGTCTGAGTCAGTTCCTAAACCAGGCAGTGAAGCAGCTGCTCAGGATGCTGTCTATTGTGGAACATGGTGAGGATAGTGGCAGGGGATAAGCTAGAAGTAGGAGTTACTGCTGGGTTTTCTTGGCTATGGAGCTGGTATTGAGGGTCCAGGTGAGGTTCTCTGCTAGGTGGACACCAAAGAACTTGGTGCTTGTAATGATTTTCACAGAGGAGCTGTCGATATTGATCGGAGAGTGAAAACTACATACTTTCCTGAAGTCGACCACCATCTTTTTTGTTTTTTTCCACATTCAGTGACTGACAGGTTCTGAGACATCCTCTCTGAACGCTGACTCATCATCACTGCTGATGAGACCCCACAGTCTTGCCATTAGTGAATTTGATGTGGTTCAAGCTGTGCATTGCTGCACAATTTAGGGTCAGCAATGTGAACAACAGTGGACTGAGCACACAACACTGGGGAAGCTCAGTGCTCAGTGTGGTGGTGCTGGAGACAGTGATCCTGATCCAGACTGATGGGGCTTTCCCACCAAGAAAGTCCTGGATCCAGCTGCAGAGGGAGGAGTTCAGATCCAGCAGTCTCTTTTCAACCAGACACTGAGGAATGATGGTGTTGAATTCTGAGCTGCAGTCTATGAACAGAATTCTATCGTATGTGTCTTTGTTCAGCTTTATTCAGTTTGTTTTTGAACACAAACATTTTTTCAAAGCAGATTTGCATCTTTAACTGCATAATTAACTGATACACATTAATTTTATATTTATTTCATATTTCACTGCACACATGCATCTCACTGTAAATCACCATAATGCTAGTCCCTAAAAAATGACTAACAAACTAAAAATGCAAGAGAAGGGCTGTAGAATTTAGCTGTAACTCTAACAGGTAAAGGTTTGTAAAACAGTGCTGATGCGAGCTAACATTCCATGTTAATAAAGTGTGGAATAATTGAATACTGTCAAATTGAACTTACCAAGCATTAAAGAGATGAGTTTTCAGCAGTCTGGTCCTTTAGTTGTTGAGGTGCATTTTAACTACACTGTTCACTGCTGCTATCTGACAGCTCTGTCTCAGTATACTGCAGAAGTGCTGAAGGCTGTGTTTCAGTGAGGCTACATAGCAGAATTTCCTGTCCTTTTTTAACTTTCATTTCTTTATAGAGGGAAGAAATCAAAACAGCCAATAAGAAAACCACAACCAGTCTTATTGAAATCTACACTTGGTCATTTGTAATGGCCCGAGTGCCGCAGGGCAAGGAGCATGATTAACAGACTCCCTCGATGGAGACAGACATTTATTAAAGCACGCAAAAAACAACGGCACTCACATGTAACGTAAACAGCATACATGAATACAAACATGGCTACCGTGAACAACATGAACACGCACATGAGCAAAGGCAACATGAACAGTAACTGACACCGATACACACACCAAGAGGGGTTTAAATACATACAGACATAACGAGACTAAGCGAGGTGCAGGTGTGTGATAAACAACATGGGTGTGGTTACAAACAAGACAAGTCACAGTCAACGAGAAACGCCCACTGCACGTAACGGGCCGTACCACGTGATCAGCAGGAAAGGGAGCGTTCCATGACATCATTCTAAAGTATGGAAATCCAGAAAGGCCATAATGTGACATCTGGGGTTGGTTGTGTGACGCCATAAGTTAACTATTGTTTGTCTCGCCTTATGAACTATCTAACCTAGGTTAAAATTACTCTTAACTAAAATAAGTAATTAAAGAGAAAATACAGTACTTAATTAATTAAAGAAAAATACTTTTGAATAAAATCAAGCAGTCAGACTTGATTATGGAAAAGTAATAAAAGATTATGGAAGAACTGAGTGATGGGAAATGAATTATGTTTAAACCAAGAATAGGCCTACATAAGTTTGTGTTCCATGTTCCTAAGTTGAAGTAGAGGAGACTGAAGAACAGAATACACATTTTGGCCATTAGGGTAAAAACAAAGGAACAGTTAAATAGGAATCAGGCGTGCGCTAGAAATCCGGTGAGTCAGATTGGGGGGGTGTGCAAGTGGGCGTGGCTGTGCGGAGCTGATGGTTGTTCCTGGGGTTCATAATAGGCTTCCACATGTTGTCTCTATAACATTGAACTGAACCACTTAACTAACAATGACAACATTATCACTGATGATGTGGGAATATCTGTGGGTTACTATGGGGGTCAAGGCCTGTTTGATACTCAAAAAGGATGGCAGAGGCCCTCATCCTGGGAATTTTGAACTGTTTCCATCAGGTGTTTTTCACAGACTGCATATTAACTGGGGGAACCAAAAGGGTCATGTGGGAGGGTCTGTTCTACTGACCTGCTCCTGGACTGAACATCACATACCACACACTCTTAAATGGACCTTCAGAGAGAAAGAAATCTACCCCACTGACCAGACTCAGGGTTACACAGGCAAAGTTCTGCATCTTAAAGATTCTCCAGGAAATCTCTCTCTACTCATATCACCCCTGACTGAGGGTGGGGGAGTGTCCACCATACCTGTGTAAACACTGCAGTCCACTTCCTCCCACTGACTGGACTCTGGCTATCAGGTGTTTCCCTCTGACTCATGTTGCTTTTATCACTCCAGGACAGCACTGCCATCCTGTGGGAGAAACTGACTTGGAGAACCGAGATGGATGATGCTTCTCCACAAACTCTACTACACTGTACAGTCTCAGCATGTCTAATAACTACTTCTTTGTGTTATATTCTGTGAAAATGACTTTTTGATTGGGGCAGATGTATAGAGAAAAACATTTTTTTTTTAATTTCCATCACTCATTCAGTATGTTTTTGATTAAATCTTTCCAAGAGATGACATGGGGATTTAATCATGAAGTTTGCACCTTGAGATGTAGATATCAGTAAAAGGACTGAATAAGGACAGCCTTTAGTATAACATGTTCAGAGCTGTTGGCCAATTGCTGTGGCAAAACATATGGGAGGTGACAGAGATGCATGCTGGGAATTTTCACATTTGTAAACTCATTGCTTTGGCCACAGTGACAAAAGAAAAAAAATATGACTAATTAAGAAAACTGTCTTTAAACTGGAGTCACTGGAGTGAATGTGACAGAAACCATGCTGTCATGGTGCCATGTGTGTGTGTATGTGTTTGTTTGTTTGTATGAATGTGCATGGGCGTGGGTGCATATGTTTTTATGTGTGTGTGTGTGTGTGTGTGTGTGTGTGCCAATTCCCCCCCAGATAGACACATCACAGATAGTGATGTCTAACAGATAATGGCATATCCAACTGCTGTTAGTGAACTGCACTCTACACACATTCTGCTGTCAAACTGCACCACACACACCTTCATGATGTGTGTGGTTATCAGTGGGTGTAAACAGAAACCACAACTCTCTGTCCTGCTTTGGCTCTTTATTTATGAAACAACAATAGATACACAGTGGAAGTGATGCGTACAGCCAACAGTTTGGCATTTGTCTTTAAAAGGCATGATTAAGAACAGAAAAAAAATATGCTGCTATTTAAAATTCAAATATCAAAAAATCCTTCAATAGAAATACACACATAAAATGCATAAAAAAATATTATTTGGGAAAAATATGATAATGTAATAATAAAACGCAATACATTTTTTACAGAGGCAATACATTTTTTACAGACAAGCAAAAATGATGGTTGTTGGAGTCAGAATTTAGTTCTAGATTGTCCTGCCCCTACAAGTCCTACTTTATGCTAGTATCTAATTAGCAATTAGCAAGTAATTAGCACCGGTTCCTCTCTACCGGACCGAACCACAACACAGATTTCATTTCCACTTAACGCTGATCAGATGTGTGCGGCAGGTCTGTTAAACAGGTGTGTAGGTCTGTAGCTGGTCTGTTGATTTCTCTTGGTTTTCTTCTCTACTGCAGACTAGCTGTTCCATCTCCACCATCAGTGTTATAGTGAACTCTGCTCATTTCTGACACTGAAGCAGGTCACATGAACAAGAACAACTCAGTTAATTCAGGATCTGACTCTGCACATGGTAAAATGGATGTTAATGGACACAATGAGAAAACAATCTGATTATAACAGCTTGCTAATGAAATTTTTACCTTTATTTCTTTTGGTGTAATAAACCACAGCCACGATAATGTGGAGGAAGATCACAGTGACCAAAGCAAAGGGGATGTAGGGCAGAGTCTGAGGAGAGACTGTAACAACACAACAAACACTGACCCCAGTCTTACACAGCAGCAGAATACATTTATTTAGCACAGCTGTGAACTGTTTACTCTTCCAAACACTCCCTCTTAAACTAAATGTTAAACTAAATGTCGTTTACTACTATTATTATTAATAGTAGTAGTATTCGTAGTAGTAGTATATAGTGGGGAATCATTTTATGGAGTTGATGGGAGAATATTATTAAACAAATGCATCTTAAATTCAGTGGTAGTTGATGAACAGAATGAATGTGGGGCCTCTGCAAGAATAGAAAATATGATGAGTTGAAAGTACTGAAGGTTCTGTGCTTTCATGCGTTTTACATGTTTACATTTATATTTTGTACTACAAAACTGATGTATGTACAGTTTGTAAAAGCAAAAGTCTTCGGTTCACAGTGTTACTGGTGGTTAATAGGATGGCTAAGTGTGAGGCTACAGGTTCTGTAGGTGCAGTGTGTCCTTCAGTCATTTTCTGTGAGTGAATGAAACAGGGACTGCTGGGTCAAGTCCTCATGGAGTGGATTAGTCTTCAGCTGAGCAGAATAGCTGTCCCGGGGGGGTCTCTCTCTGTCTTTCTCTCTCTCTCTCTCTCGCTCTCTGAGAGAGACTGACACGACTTTTCATTGTTACCCTACCAGTCCCAGTGTCTGCCTTTGTCTGTTCCCATTCATATCTTTGTAACTGTCCCAATCCCAGCTGTGGTTCGGTTCCTGTTATCCCGTATCCAGTGCTCCTACTCTCAGCCGGGCTCCCGTCCATCCCACTGCCCAAGCTGGAACCCAGTCGTCTTCTGTCCAGCCTGCTGTCAGGTCTCTGGTTGTGGTACAAAGTCCTGTTTCCACCCCTCACCCGATGGACTTGCCTGTTTTTTTCCTCCTTTCCCACCTGTCCTTGTCCAGGTTCTCCAGACCCTGCTGTGTGACGCTGGGCTTGGGCTCCCTTGTCAACTGTTATGCACGTCAGGAGCCCCGTGTTAAGGAGGGTGTGGGTGCTACTGTAATACCCCTCACCACCATCACACAGGAGCCCCGTGTTAAGGAGGGTGTGGGTGCTACTGTAACACCCCTCACCACCATCACACAGGAGCCCCGTGTTAAGGGGGGTGTGGGTGCTACTGTAACACCCCTCACCACCATCACACAGGAGCCCCGTGTTAAGGGGGGTGTGGGTGCTACTGTAACACCCCTCACCACCATCACACAGGAGCCCCGTGTTAAGGGGGGTGTGGGTGCTACTGTAACACCCCTCACCACCATCACACAGGAGCCCCGTGTTAAGGGGGGTGTGGGAGCTACTGTAACACCCCTCACCACCATCACACAGGAGCCCCGTGTTAAGGGGGGTGTGGGTGCTACTGTAACACCCCTCACCACCATCACACAGGGGTCCTGTGTTTCCTCTTTCACTTAGCTGGCCATAGGGTCTAGTCTCACCCTCATTATTTCCCATATAAAGCCTGAACCTTTCCAACCACTAATGTCAATTATTTTGCATTAATCGCATGTATTACTCTGTGTATGCGACGTTCACACGGTATGTTCATGTGTGCTTTCATTTTCATTTAAAACCACATCAAAGATAAATCACGCTTGCATCTTGCCCCACACTCGTTAAACCAATTTGTGTTACCTCCATTACTAGATGATGGACTGAATGTCTTCTAACCTGTTGGAGACATCATTGTAGTAGCAGGTTTAGTTGAAGCTGTTGGACTTGTTGTGTCAGCGTCCACTGGAGAAGGATTTACAGTTTTATATGGAGCCTCTGCAAGAATAGAAAAGTGTGATCAGTTATAAGTAATGAGGGTTCATGGCTGTTATGTATTTAACATGTTTAGATTTTCTACTACAGAACTGATGTATGTACAGTTTGGCCAAGCAGACGTGTTCAGTTGTCTGTGTGTCAGTGGTGGTGATACGTTGGCTAAGTCTGAAGCTGCAGGGCTCTGTAGGTGCAGTGTGTCCTTCAGTCATTTTCTGAATGAATGAATTAGGGACTTCTGATTCGAGTCTCTCTCTCTCTCTCTCTCTCTCTCTCTCTCTCTCTCTCTGTGTGTGTGTGTGTGTGTGTGTGTGTGTGTGTGTGTGTGTGTTCATTTCAGTTCAGTAAGCTTTATTGGCATGACCATATACAACTATAGTATTGTAGTATTGCCAAAGCAGAATTACAACATGAACATTACAACATTTGCAACTATGGAAATTAAGAATTCTGTTATGATAAAGAACTTGAAGAGAAACTGTAATTGGTCTGAAATAATAATTGGAAGAAGTAAAAGGGAAGAAGTGAAAAGAAAGAAATAAATAAATAATAAGGATGTAAAATAATAAATAGTTAATAATAATAAATAGTTAGGTAACTTTTATAAACTGTGTGTGCATGCGTGTGTGTGTGTGTGTGTGTGTGTGTGTTTGTGTGTGTGTTTGGGTGGGTTAATCACTGTCCCTCATCTTATGGCAGGCAGATATGCATCACCCAGCTAAAGCGATGCTTTCCTTCTTTTCGCCCAGTAGGATGGGCAGTTTCAGTGTTAGACAGACACTTAAAGTTGGGGTGGACCGTCTCAGATTTTGTAAAATAAATTTGCCATATTTGGGTGAATTTTTCACATTCAGTGAGGAAGTGCAGCTCTGTCTCAACAGTGTCATATTTACATTGCTAACAGAGTTCTCCGGGCAGCCATGACATTTATCGGCTGGTCTGGACGGCCAGGCTGTGTTCTCTGAGTCTGGACTTTGTCAACGTGGTTCTGTGTTTAATGTCAGTCACTGTGTACAGGTCGTCTGCTACCGTGTACTGACGTTTTAGGGCCAGATAACGCTGCATTTTGCTTTGTGCTTGTGTTTGTGTTCCAGTGGGTGATGTAGTTTAGTTTTTGAAGTGTAATAATTTGGTTTGGTCTGATTGTTTGTACTTCAGACTGGTCCTGATGTGTTAGTGTTAGTGTGTGTTAATGAACTCAGTGTCAGCACCAGCTGTGAGAGGAGACTCTTCTCTCTGCTCTTCTTTTTTTTTCGTTCTCTCTCTCTCTCTCTGCCTCCCTCCTTCTCTCTCTCTCTGCTTCCCTCCTTCTCTCTCTCTTTATGCAATAGTTTATGCTCCATCACATTTGATAAATATGAATGGTTGAGAAAAATCTTGTATTTGTAGAGTCAGTGGTTCTAGCCCATCTGGTCTATTACACAGTTAGTGTTAACCATCCTCCAACTCCAGTCATGATCAGTGTCTGACCACTGAAACACTGCTGGCTGGATATCTTTCACTGTCAGAACACTCTCAGCCTACCAGTAGCACTGAATCCAGTAACACTGCTGCACCTGAACCACTCATACCAGCACAACACCCATTACCAAGCCTCCAGCACTGTAGTGGGATTGATGTGTGGAGAATGGTTAAGTATCCACATATACTGGGACATCTGTGGTCAGAAACTGACCAGTGATGTCCTGGGTGCAGGGTGACACACAAACTGTGTAAGACACCAGGTGGACACAGTCTGTAATTATACCTACACATTCACTTATTAGAGGTACTGAAAGTGTTCAGTGAGGGCAGGTGAAATGAATGTTAGTTGTGTTTAACTCTTCTAGACTGGTGACAGAGGGTGTCTGGTGACTAATATCTGAGGATAATGTGGTCCACATGTTAGATACATAAATATGTAATGGTGTTTCTCTACTTTTAAATGTACTGTTTTTGAATTTTAGTAATATCTGATGTATGTGTGTCTAATAAAGTGTGTGGTGAATGTATTTATATTACATTTATTTGTATGTTTAAAAAGTAAGTTCATGGTGGAGAGACTAAATCGACTTATGAGGTTTTCATTGGTATTAGGAATGTGGTTGCTAATAATGTTTTACCTGAAATATAAAGTCTTATGTACGTGTATTCATTGTCTTTAATATAACACCTGTAGTCTCCCTCATCCTCTTCAGTCAGGTGTGATATGAATAGAGAGAGATTTCCTGGAGAGTGAACAGTACCCAGCAGAACTCTGTTTCTGTACTGTTCACTCTCACTGGAGATCACGTCCCATGAGTTTCTGTTTGTGTTGCGTTTCCTCCAGGTGAAATTCTCAGGTTTGGTGTGTAGGTCAGTGCAGGAACAAGGCAGCAGTACTGAGTCTCCTGTGTATGCAGTGATTTCGGAGATCCTGTGATGTTCCAGTATACAGCCTAGAGAAACACACCAAAAGAAGACCTTCAGTATGTGATAATAATGATTAGATGTCACTTACCAAGTGAGGCAACTAGTAAATCTGAACAGATGTGAGCACCTCAAACCATGTAGTACCTTCCTGTTCTTGAAACTGGGTGATGAAGCTGAAATGAAACTCCCATATGACTCTGTTGTAAATTACTTTGTACTGAAAGTGATGCATTTGCCCTGGTCCTGAAATAAAGTGTTCCATTTTGATGTTTATATGATTGTGAATGTCTTAAGTAATGCCATAAAACTAACAGTTAAATAAAGGTCAGACACAATATATGTAACTCTGTGATAGCGCATCAGTGTGGAAGCCTTCACTAGAATTCTTTATATTAAGTCAGCAATTGTCACGGAACGCTCCCCTCACCACTGGTCACGTGGTACGGCCCACCGCGTGCAGTTGAAGTCACTTTTTGTTCTGTAACCACGCCCCCATGATGGCACACACCTGCCCCTGGTTTAATGTTGTGTGTGTGTGTGTGTAGTTAAACCCCTGTTGGTGTGTGCATTAGTGTTGGTCATTGTTTGTGTTGCTAGTCCTACGTGTATTCATGTTAAACGTATATGTTTGTGTTGCCGTCGTTAGTGTTCCTGCAGTGTTACGTGTATTCGTGTTATCCGTTTATGTTTTGTGAGTGCCGTCGTCGTAAGCGTTACGTGTTATTAAATGTCTGTCAAAGTCGAGGGAGTCTGTACGTCCTGCTCCGCGCCCTGCGGCACTCCAGCTGTTACAGCAATCAAGTGGCACATACAACAAATGCTACAGATTCTTGAAGTGCTGATGTTTGTTCAGTTTTCCACCTGATCTCACTGAGTTTGTCTGTGTGTCTAGTGAGGGGTCTGGTGTTGTCTGTACAGGCAAAGGTCTGAGTAACAGAAATGATCCAGTTAGATTCCCATTCTAATTAGATTTCCATTCCCATCATGTATGAAGACTTAAGCGTCGGTCACATCTAACTGCCACCTCGCTCATGTTTTCACATGGGTGGAGCAAAATGAGGGGATTATGGGCGGTCTTGGTATTGTGTAATTTTGGGGAATGTAGTCCTTCAGAAAACAGCTAACACTACTTGTGACATTGTTTTAATAATTAGTATAAGAATAGCAGCTGCTTTTCTTTCAGAAAGAAGCAAGTAAAGCTCTTGCCCCTTCAAGTGAATGAGGTTTTTCACCAGGCAGATTTTTCTCGTGTTCGGTGTGAAAGATTATTTATACTGCAGATTTAGTGTCTTATGCTGCCTTTAAATTGAACCTAAATAAGATGCCTTAGCAGGCAGCATATGTCAGAGGGAGAACAGTGATCACACATTTATTCAACAGTCTTGGATCTGGAAGCATATTGGTCATTATTTCCATAGACATTCCAGAAAATTCTAATCTAAAGCCTCAACCCAAGCAGCTACAAAATTAAGATAAAAAAAAGAGCAAAATTACAAGTCTTTATACATAAATGCTTCATGAACTACAAATTCCATAATGCCCTCATACAGGTAGCTGAGATGTGTGTACACTGAGAGAGACTGAGCTACAACGTCATTTGTCATGGCATACTATGTCATTTCAACCAAGAAAATCATAACATATTTATATGTGTAGGCCAAACTCTCAACTATGAAGTCTTGTTCTTGTTTGCCCCAACTGCTGTGGTCATCTGTGGTCTCTTGCAGAGATATTGTTATTCATCAATTGTTATTCAGGACAGTAAATCACTCTACCAGCTGTGGGTTCCTCTTGGATGTGCTATGACAGAGATGCTGCTCGTATGTGGTCACTCTTTGATTAGTCAGTGTTGGACAAACTCTGCTGTTGATCAATCAAGATAAGAATAAAGAAATTCTGAACCGTGTGGAGTTAATGCTGGAGCAGAGCTGAGAGTGGAGCTGGAGCAGAGTTGGTGGGCTGAAGACGTACATTTGGAGAAATCTCTCCCTTGGGCTTGTGCTCTCTCTCTCTCTCTCTCTCTCTCTCTCTCTCTCTCTCTCTCTCTCTCTCTCTATGCCTCAGCAGACATACTCTACTGTTCCCGGCCTGGCCACCCACTTCACCTTCTTTAACCCTTTGCTACATTTAACTTATGAAGCTCGGCTCTCCGTGTACTATTTGCAATGACACTGATGGAGTCCAGACACTCGCAGATGATGTTAATCACTCATAATTTCTGAAGAGAGGGGAAATCCAAAGGTGTAGTCAAAATTCTCTACACTGGTAGATTGAGGCCGAGTGAAGAGCCAGCTATATTTTTATATATATTTAGAGTGCTGACACCAGTTTCCTGTAAAGTATCCAATCTCTGCACTGCAAGTTTAGTAGGTCAAATCCTATGTTAGGCTGACAGAACCACTGAAAAAGCAGGATGTATTAAGACAGGAATTTTAGAAAGGTGGTTATGCATATTCTCATAACACATGCTAGACAATGCAGTAGAGCATTCTCTTCAGAATATAAACTGTAATTACAGGCATAATTTGGAATCAGATACATTTTGTAGTTTTATGTGCATTAAACCTTTGCCTGCACCTCTGCCTTTGGTTGTAGGTAAGTGGGACAGGGGTAAATAATTACAGTAACAGAAGCTCCAAATATGTCACTTGTAATGTCAAGCTGACATCAACATTGACTAAATCAACTTTTATGACTGTTTGTTTACGCCCATTTGCAACTTGTCATAGCAAAGCCTTGCTTCTTATTTTAGATGTTTTAAATCAAAAATCTAAAATAAGAACACATTAGTGATTTTGATCCAGCTGGTCCACCAACATTAATGATCTGCACACTGTGCAGTTTTCAGAACGATTATGTAACGCAGAGGCAGACAGGACTTGATGCACATGTGTAAACGAAAGTTCTTCATTTGCAAAACAGGTGGACACAACGGCAAAATTAACAAAATGATGAAAAATAAACACTGACTAAATGGAACACCAAAAAGGGAGAAAAATGATACAGGAACTGTGCAGAAACAATAAAATTATGATGTATCATTTAATACTAAGGCATCAAAGCTCGTATCAAACAGTGTACCGAAGCTTGTATCAGTTACTATTGCTACTAAAGTTAATATTACCATTAATATTACCACTAAAGTTACTAACAACACGTGACTAATGATGGTCGAAGCTTCAGATGTCACTGAAGCACAGGATGAGGGTGAGACTGTTTCATAAGTTTGCCACTGTCCTATAACTTGGAAGCTTTATCTTTTTACTAAAAAAAAATTGTAAATGTGCTAATTATAGAAGTCAAAAGCGAGAGTAAACGTTTCATAACGCCAACCTGTTGTTTTTACATAAAAGGGAAACAATGATTTTACACAAATTATTTCAGAATTTAATTGCTAAACATCATTACTGATCATCCATTTTTTTTAATGACATATGAAGGCGGTGCAGTGTTGTATTGTTTATAGTGCTGCGCAGTTTTGAATCTTTAGCTGCTATAATTTCTAAAAACCACCAGGTGTCGCTGTTTTGTCACCAGCTTTCAATACTCCAACGCTTCGAATCCTTCAGCAGTACAATAAGGAAGAACCTCAAACGCTTCACAGGACTTCGTCTGCACATCATTAGCAAGAAGGAAGTTAAACAGTAAACACTAGAATAACGACCAGGCTAATAACGTTACCAAACAACAATAAACTCATGGGAGGACGAGAGAGCGCACATTCAGATACCCACAACCAAGACGATAAAACAAGGGATATTTATACAAAGGTTAACGAATGCAAACTAGACAAAGATGAAAACAGTGACAGAAAAACCAAACGAGGGGTCGGAACAGAAAAACCAAAACAAAGAAGCATGTGTGTTAAAAACCTGAGAAATTCTTACTTGAACTGCACAAGATATTTGTTACAATTAAAGGAGTATTTGACCATCACTGAACTAAACGTTACTGGTAATGTGCACAGATGACAGCACAACAACAAATATGACAGCAGAAAGTCTACAAGTAACTCAGACAACCAAGACTTTGCTAGTGTGGATACATAAGAAAACCTTAAAGCTGGATTTATCATTTGCAGTTGGATTTGGATCAAATACAGTGTTTTACCTTTAATGGTGAGTCTGATGGCTTTATAGTTCCACTGGTTAAGATAACACCTGTAGACTCCCTCATCCTCTTCAGTCAGGTGTGATATGAGTAGAGAGAGCTTTCCTGGAGAATGAGCAGTACCCAGCTGAACTCTGTTTCTATACTGTTCACTCTTATTGGTGATCATGTCCCATGTTTGTTTTCTTGTGTTGTATTTCTGCCAGGTGAAACTCTCAGGTTTGGCGTGTGGGTCAGTACAGGAGCAGGGCAGCAGTACTGAGTCTCCTGTGTATGCAGTGATGACGTCTGTCCTCAGAATCCCTACCAACATGCAGCCTGCAGAAACACACGAGATAAAGGCCTTCACTATTAAACATGGCTGCACATGTACATGTAAAATGGCTATTATTACATATGACATAATTAATTATTATTATATATGACATACTCCATTATTATTATATATGACATACTTAATTGCTCCAGGTCCAGTCACCTGATGGTACTGATGGTACCAGCCAAATGATGATGGTACTGGAAATCACTAAGAGGTTTCCCAATAGATGTTGGTATGATGTATGCATGACCATCAAGTTATAAGATGTCTGATTATATTGATTATAGATTGTCTCTCTCCCTCCCTCCTTCCTTCTCTCCCTCTCCCTTCCCACTAAAGTTACTACCACTAACATTCCCACTAAAGTTATTACCACTAACATTCCCACTAAAGTTACTAATAACATGTGACTAATCGTGTTTGAAGCTTCAAACATCACAGATACACAGGATGAGGTTGAGACTGTTTCATAAGTTTGGCACTGTCCTATAACTTGGAAGCTTTATCTTTTTACTAAAAAATTGGAAATGTGCAAATTATAGAACCCAAAAGGGAGGGTAAATGTTTCATTACATCAGCCTGTTGTCTCCCAGTACAGTTTTGTATTATGTTTTCACATAAAAGGGGAAACAATAATTTTAAACTAATTATTGTAGAATTTAATTACTAATCATCATTACTGATCATCATTTTTTTTTTAATGAAATATGAAGGCGGTGGACTGTTGTATTGTTTATAGTGCTGCGCAGTTTTGAATCTATGCCTGCTATAATTTCTGAGAACCACCAGGTGTCGCTGTTTTGTCACCAGCTTTCAATGCTCCAATGCTTCGAATCCTTTAGCAGTACAATAAGGAAGAACCTCAAACGCTTCACAGGACTTCGTCTGCACATCATTTCCAAAAAGAAAGTAAAAACACACCTGTAGATAAAAACACAGCTGCATTCCACAACACACCACACACAGCTACAGCAGTAACGCTGCTACACATCTTATACACTCTACAAAACTACAGTGTATTGAACACTGAAAACTGCAGCCCAGACTACAGTCTGTTTGTGGGAATCACCACACAACTATGACCTGGAACTCTACAACTCTCTCAGTAGAACTCCACTGAAATTCACCACCCACTAATGTCCACAGTAGAGGGGACGTGTGTTCAAGTGCAAAATAAATTATTCCTCCACTTCTTTCTCTCTCACATACAGACTAAATCTAACAGTGAAACAGTGTCTTTCTAGTGTCATCACTTCCTCCTGAGCTGCCAGTGTTCAGTCCCCATCCTCAGTAAAGTGATCCTGCAGTAAGAAGTAGTGCTACACAGTGATCCCCCTCAGCACTGTTTGGTCACATCATTTCACTCCTGCACTTAGTGATCAAAGGACCAAACTGAATGTGTAGCTTAGCAAATATTAGACAGATCAGACAGGAAGAGCCCTAGAATACATGCTGATCAAAATAATCATTGATCATTTAATCAGGTAAACAGGAAGGTCTGATAACATTCATATTATTCATAAAGTACAGGTGGAATGCAGCAGTCTATGATCATGTTGTAGTTTGTCATACTATTAAGAAAAAACTACTTAAGAGAAGCTGTGAAATCCACCCACTGACACAGAACCACTAAAGGAGTCACCAAAGTAAAGACCACTTTGGCTGTAGATAGTACAATGTCATCACAACCCAACAGTTATCACAGGAAGTAGAAACATTTTTTCTCACATTTTCTCTTTGTTACTTTGTTCTTTTTGTTGTTAAAGCTGTCAAAAGCTGGTTAACAACTGTTTGCTAAATGGTGAATATCTTTAACATAACTAATTGAGGCTGTAGGCTAGTGTGCACTGCACTGTAACAACAACAACAACAACAACAAAATAAAATAAAAACTGTAAAAAGACAAACCCCCTAAAAAGCAAAAATAGTAATAAATAAATCTATAAATAAAAGAACTGAGAACAGCAATAGAGAGAGTGGGCTTCCTTGCCTAGTACCTCTATGCACATTTTGTGATGGTATTATATTAGTACTGACTGTGGCCTTAGGTGTGGTGTTAAAGATTTTACGCAATGTGAGGAGAAAAACTTCCAGTTTTCTTTACTGACGGCCTTTTCTGCATAGCAGTTTCTAATATGTGGAGTGAGGTGTAACGTATTTGTCACGGTTGGCCGGGCAGCCAGCGGGAGGGACACGCCCACTCCTGCTAGGGATCACACTAAACACCTGCCTCATTCCCAGTCTCCTGCCTACTAATCACCTTCACCTGTTCCTTGTTCATTCTCTCTATTTAAACTCACAGGTCAAGAGAGAGTGCAGCACATTAGTGGCCTGTTGGGCTGCTCACTCCCAACGTGTACATCGCTACAAGGACTACTGGAACAGAGTAGTGTTTGTCGTTAGTAGTGGTATCGTCACATATTGACAATGGAAAATAAAGAGCACTTTGGCGCAACCTTGCCTCTCGCTCCCTCTGAACTGCCACCGTCACAGTATTAGGTTAAGTAGTCTACCCTGTTAATGGCTGAGTGTCTCCTTTGATGAAACCAGTTTGATCAGGGTGTATCAGTGATGGAATAATATGTTCTAATCTAATGGCTAATGCTTTGCTATTTATTTATTTTTTTCCATTTTTTATTTCAATGTTTCCAAGAGATGATATAGAGTTTTACTTAGAGATGGGGTTTGTACTTAGAGATGTAGATTTCATTAAAAGGACCAAATAAGGAAGGACTTTAATAAAATATGTTCAGAGTTGTAGACCAGTACCACAGACCAAATATCTTTCACCTCCAAAGCAGCCTGACTGCTGTCCAAGGTGCTGAAACTGCACCCTTCAGCTAAGTTCAGAACCTGTGCTGTACACAGCTGCCCTGCATATGGCTGCCCAGTGGGACCCAGACAGAAGCCCCTGGTGCTTCCTCAGCTGTAGCTGTAGCCACTCACCTTCCCATCTCACCAAATACACCAAAAGGTCTTTAGAGGGCGCATATCCTATATTTATCCTTTATTTTATAGTTTTCTTAGGTGTCTTCTTACAATGTTTTTGTGGCGTTATCTTCCAAAAAGAGTCTCAGTTCAATTTTACACAACTATTTTCCATCCTCTCTTTATCCCTTGGAATTAAACAGGCAGTTTCTGTTGCTGTTCCTTTAAGATGTAAGATAAATGAGCTCTGTTCTGATTGGCTGCCCTGTATTGTGCTTAATTTAAAAAGCACTAAGAGCTGAAATATGCCTGAGAACTGCAATGTAGGTGTTAGGGGTTAAACTGCTGTAGGCCAAAGAGGCAGAGATAAGTAAATGAGCTGGTTCTCATGACATCAGAGAAACAGTGATTTCAAAACAGGCTATTTTTACAGATTAGATTCCATATATGGACTGTAAGAAATGGGAGAGTAAATGTGTTTTGAAAATGTAACAATATTTACATATTACTTAAAAATTATTTATCTCAATAAAGTGAGTGACATTCAGTTTTTCATGGTATGGGCCCAGATATGACTTTTTCAAAACCAATAAGCAGAGTCCGTCTGCACTGTTTGTATTTGGTATCTTTTGTGGTGCTGTGGTTGTTAAGGTGCAATTCCATCTCTGAATCAGTGTCTCACCTATTTCACCTTCACTCTTGTTGCTACACTTGTATTCCACATTATGTTTGATTTACTGTTTCTTTTCAAGAACACAGAAGGTAAACACATGTGCTACAGTTTACAAACTTGATGCAAATTCCTGAACTTTATACAAATTCAGAAAACACTTTATTCAAAGTGACGTGTACTATATTTTGGAAATGCGAGGCAACTTCAGAAAACAGTTCCGTTGTGTTGTGACTGAGTTTGCAGCATTTCTGAAGTTGCTCTGCATTTCGGAGCTATAGCGCACATATTTCAATTCTAATGAATTTGCTTTTTTTATTTTTACATTTTCTGCACAATGGGTCTTCACACCCACCATAGAACTGGACCTGGATACCTCACTTGTCTTGCCAAATGTATTTATTCATCACTAGTCCAACTCTTTATCCTGTAGGTAGTGAGCTCTGCCGCTCCTCAGGTCTCCATGGTAACACAGAGTAGTATCGTCTTGGATATGATGAGCTTGTCAGAATTCATGAGATCAGAACTCACTGTAGCCTCTCCCTGAAACCCACCCCCACTCCCCACTTAGTAAAAAACACAGAAGCACCAAACACATACATCATACACCACACGTAAAGGACTGTACCACATATACAGTCAACCACAATGAGGTGTGACCTCTGTCACAGGCAGCTGGATACAGAAGTGGGTAGTGGACAAGAGCTGCATCATACACAGAATGAGCAAGTGAGGAAAAAATAGCACTAACAGAAACAGTGTGTGTTTTGTGTGTGTGTGTGTGCGCAGCAGCATGGGCTGTCCAAGCCTCATGACCAATTGATGAACAAATGAGGAATAAATAACACCAACAGAAATAAACAAGTGAGCACATTTCACACGTAGCACCCAGATTAGCAATAGATATGTGAGGAGAAAGCAGTGCATGCTGGGAATTCTCACATCTGTAAACTGGTAGCTATGACTATGGTGACAGAATAACTTAGGACTAAATAAGAAAAGTCTTTAAACTGGAGTCACTGGAGTGAATTTCTGCTGCCAGAGTCAGTTAGTGTTTGACTGATTAAACCTTGAAGTTTAGAACTGGATAACTGACACTGATGAGGATTTGGAGACTGTTTGACAGTCTTCATGGGTGAGTGAAAGAAGTAAACATGTCGTTCACACACCACTCAGAGAACAGCGCAGCAGCATTTTAAGCTCACGAACCCAAAAAGGAAGCATGCACATATGCATGTCTGTGTGTGTGTGTGTGTGTTATTTATGTATTGCTAAAGTGCACCAAGTTTAGTAATACATATGTGAGGAGGAAGAAATGCATGCTGGGAAACTGTACTGTCTTTATGGTTTTATTTTTTTTCTCATTTGTTCATTTTTATTTGTAAATTTTCCTAAGCATCTAAGATAAGAGGAACAACATAGGAGAACTTGAAGCCCAAACACCAAACAAGAAGAGAGAGAGAGAGAGAGAGAGAGAGAGAGAGAGAGAGAGAGAGAGAGAGAGAAAGAGATTGAGTGTGTGTGTGTGTGTGTGTGTGTGTGTGTGTGTGTGTGAGAGAGAGAGAGAGAGCAGGGCAGGGCAGGGGAGGGGGTGTTTTTGCATCTACAAGTATCACTTTGAATGTACATTTACTGTGTGTGTAGAATTGTCTTTCTCCAAGTCCTTCAGATGTGGATCTGGCCATCCTGCAGCAGCTGTGCATGTTTGTGTGTGTGTGTGTGTGTGTGTGTGTGTGAGAGAGAGAGAGAGAGAGTGTTAGTTATTTAGTTATGTATTGTTAAATTGTTAAACAGTGCTCCAAGTTTGCAAGGAGGAAGAGGTGCTTGCTGGGAAACTGTACTGTTTTTGTGATATTACAGTTTTTTGCAAGACACAAAAACGGGGACATGTGACACAATAATTGAAACCACTAACTCATGTAGCCCATCTCCTGACCTGTTATACAAAACCAAAAGCACCTTCCCTGATTTACACTCATATTGTATTTCTAAAACACATTTTTTTTTTTCCAATACGTTAAACACAATTCTCTATATTGGACACATCATTCAACAGAAATACGTGTGTTTCTTATGGACAACCCTCAAATGCAAATGATGCATCCATTTATCAATTAACCAAACCCAGTACTCACAGGTGAAGACACTTGACGAATTTTACTAATGACACATAGAAATCAGAACCTGAGCACTATAAAGAGGCCACAGGCTCGATATCTTGGTTGGATATCAATGGAGGTCAGTATTGGAGAGCGAGGATGAGGAAGAGGATGAGGGGGAGGAAGAGCAACCATCACGGATGAGATCTGGGCCACTTTAGTTGACCATGTCGTTAAGCATGGGTTGTGTTTTAGGAAAGCTGAGTAGGGCTCTAGCCTAATTGGAGTCACTACACTGTAGGAAGTGTCAGCAAGTACTATAGTCAGTGTCCCTGAGCAGCACGGGGGTAAACCATAATAAACCATTTTACTTGTTAAACCATAACAAGTAAAAAACTGTCTTCACAGTGGGAGACAGCTGTCTGGCTAAAACCCTCTGAGAAGTCCTGATAGCTGAGACCTCCTAATGGAAATGGATTTATTCAGTACCAGTCCAACTCTTTAACCTGCAGGTAGTGAGCTCTGCCCCTCCTCTGGTCTCCACAGTAAAATAGAGTAATACCAACTTGTTTGACTGCTAGCTCAATAAGGGATATTATTGGTACGTCAAAATTCATGAGATCAGAATTTTCTTTAGTCTCTCCCCCAAACCCACCCACACTCCCCACTTGGGCAAACACACAGAAGCACCAAACACATACATCACACACCACATGTACAGGACTGCACCACATATACAATCAACCACAATGAGGTGTGACCTCTGTCACAGGCAGCTGGATACAGAAGTGGGTAGTGGACAAGAACTGCATCATACACAGAATGAGCAAGAGGAATAAATAACACACACAGAAATAAACAAGTGAGCACATTTCACATACTACACCATAATAAAAAAACAAACAAAAAAACAAATTGTTTTTGTAAATGTATAGACTTATAGGGCAAAATGATGCTTGTAAGAGTCACAATACTCTTTTTCTTAATTTCATCAGTCTTACTAATGTCCCTACAATTCCTACCTTATGCTGGTCTGAAGTAACTAATTAGCAATTAGCAAGTAATTAGCACCGGTTCCTCTCTACCGGACCGAACCACAGCGCAGATTTCAGTGCCACTTAACAAATAAAATCAACAAATTTACTTTATTCTCCCTTAACTCGGGTGGACAAGACATGTTTCGAGTCCATATTTCGCTCCTTTAGAACAAAAAGCTGCTAACATTGCTAACAAACACTGGAAGCCAACAGCAACGATAGCTAATAGGATTTGTGAATAAGTCAGATATCGAGCTACATGTCCTCAAACCTCATCCAGGTCGCTTCCCGGTGACGTGTTTCTTCACTTGTCTAGTTCACAGTGAGTTATACGACACACCGACTAGTCTGGGAGGCATTTATTAACACTTGGATGCGGTTTGACCGGCTTGAGAGAAGTTTGTGGGCATGTATTTACGAAGACTATATTTGAGTTGAGTTTGTTCTAAACTAAAGAGCTCAAAATTTGGACTTCAAACATTTCTTGGTAGATAGACCGAATCTGGGGTAAGTGGTAAGATGCTGCTCTCTGCTTATCCCAGATATAAATACCTTTGTGCAAATGAATGTATGAGGATGACAACACCTGTAGAGAGAAGGTAACACTCACCATCAGCAGTGTGGAGCACAAGGAGCAGATAAACACACATGCATTCTTACTGAGTTACACACACACCACACAGCTACAGCAGGACTGCTGATACACACCATACACACTCTTCAATACGGTCTACTGAATGATCTGCCAGCTACACGTATAGTGGAGAGGAAGTGCATTCAAATGAAACTGACTAACTAACCTCAACACAACACACACACCAAATATAGAGATGCGGTAGGTTTTGTAAGTTGTCATGTGGTACCTCCTCTTTCTTCCTTATCAGTCAGTGATCTATCAGATATTCTCACATTGTCAGTGAGGACGGTCTCATTCTTAGTTAAGTGGCTCCGTCCTTTGTCACAGAGAAACGATGTAGAAGCTCAGGGGGTGAGACCCAACATAACTTCCCTCACTGCTGTTTGGTCAGTTCATTTCACTACGACACCCAAAGTACTTCAAAGGCTTATTAATGAAAAAAGTGTAACGCTTCTTACCTGGAGTGAGGAACAGGTGCTACGGGGTAACCGCGATGCGTGGAGTTAACATGGAGTGACACACACACTGGTGTGGGCAATCTGAAAGACTTGATTCTCTCCTGGATCAGTTAAAGCCAGGTCACACGGCTACCATCATTGTATTTACACATAAAGGAAACAGAGAAGGCGAGCAGAAAGGTGACGGTTCTCCCTTCACACAAACACACACACACACACACTCTCTCTCAGTTACTCAATTCACATTACCATAAAGCTCCCTCTTAAAGACGCAGTACAACTGTGTCTGTTACAAGAGCATGTGGAATTACAGCAGCCACAGTACTGGCTACATGAGACTTTCAAAAAGTTTGAACAGATATTTAAAGGAGCATTTAATTTCAGAGCATTATTTTTTTTTTTTATACATAATGCAGTGCATGAAACATAAGTCAGGGTGTATTTTAATTGCACATGTTCAGTTTGATTAGTGTGGATCAGTTTCAAATTTGATATGGAATTTGTTTGCAGGAGTAACGTGTTTGTTGGCCAAAAAACTGGTCCTCCTTCTGTAAGAATGTCACTCCACCACTAGAGATGTGAACTCTACTCACACCACAAATGTACTGTTGCTTTCAGACTGGACTGTCCAATTAAAATGAAAGCTAAAATAACCAGTTTGACAGTCTATAGACTATTAAATAAATGTCTACAATCATGGACTTAATTCTCCAAATAAAGTGAAAGCTGCACTATGTAGAATGTATGTTGTCCACTACACTATCTGACAGAAACCTTGGCCTCACCATTAAGAAACAATGTCATCGTGAGGACTTACTGTGCCCTGGGCCTACATGGCACTGTGTTTACCGTCCCCTCTGCCCTGGTGGCACAATGTTTACCATGCCCTGGGCCTTGGGTGGTGCTGTGTTTACTGTCCACAAACTCAGGCATCTGAATGGTAATAAAGGATTTGAGTGAGACCTGAATCGGTCTTCATTTGTTTTGACAGACCAATCATAGCAGTCTCTAACACACAAATCAGGGGCAGTTATAACATTAGGCATGTTGGTGATATTTGTCATTGTTTCATACACATATTACTTAAATTATGGAAACTATGTAATTCTAAAACAAATGTGGCAATGTGACAAATATACATTAACCTCGAAACTCTCTGACTTACCTGTGACTCATTTATAAATGAGTTCTTTCAAATCAAAGTGTATTTATATAACGCTTTTTACAACAGATGTTGTCACAAAACAGCTTTACAAATGATCAAGTCCAAGCTCTCAGGGAGCAAGCCAAGGGCAACAGTTCTAGACAAATCTCCCTAGAAGAAATAAGAGGAAGAAACTTTGAGAGGAAGCAAGACTCAAAAGGGGGGCCCATCCTCCTCTGCTCAACAATGGTCACCACAATAATAACAATTTAAAAAGAAAAATAAATGTAACAAATTAAAAAATAAGCAATTAATGTCTAGTTCAACTTTCTAGAGGTCCTGTTCTTGTCCCAAGGTGTGCATTCCCGGTGTGTTGTCTTGTATGTTGATTCACCATGATGATCTGATCACAGCAGTTGGTGCAACATCCAGGCCCTTCTGAGTCTGTCAGCATTCAAAATCAGATTTATCACCTCTGGTTTGGTGTCAGATAAAGTAATAAGAATCACAGTAACACTGCTTCTAAGCCAGTAAGTGGAGGGGCCATAATTGTAAAAATATGTATACAGTTCTGGTTTGACCATTTGAGCAGTAACTGAGTCAGAAATCAGACTTCAAAATGCTGTTCTCAATTTAAAGAATGTACGATGTATGGTAGCTAGGTCTGACATTGAGATTAGGATTAGGAGGAGTCATCTGCTGGAGATACAGAGGTACACACACACACACACACACACACACACACACACACACACACACACACACACACACACAAACACACTCCTATTCAAGTTCACAGACAATTATAACAGGTCTCAGTGTGAAGTTCTCTGCACAATATTATCCAGTAATAGAGACCTCTGCTCACCTGGTAGACAGGTAGTGCACAGTGCTGATAACACACCGTCATGGGTTTGCTTCCCAGAGAGCACACATACTGATAAACATGTGAGATGCTCTTGATGATAAAACCTATATATAAATAAATACATACATATCTGTCCATCTCACACTGAGTTAATTTTGTAGTTCAGAGACGTGAACAGACAGTGAACAGAGAGGGACAAACAGGACAGAGGAGAGATCAGCAGACACAGGTGGGTGTCACACATCCATGTTATAATATCAGTGAACTCTGATTCAGTGCACAGATCTGTTCTACAGTGTCAGAGCTTGGATTAGTGATTAGTTTCTGCACGTTAAGACCCAGTGAAAGTTATGCAGGTACTGGTGAGAGGTCATGTGTTTCTGAAAGTATGGAAAAACTTTAAGGGCCTTATTCTTGTGTGCACAGAGAACTTCACTACAGTCTTTACTGCAGTGCACACAGTCGATTCTGATTGCTAAATTATGACAGACAGTATGACATCATCTAATATGCTGTAGTTTAGCAGAGCAGTTAATTGTTTAATATTCTGTAGTTTCACAGAGTAGTTTTATTTGCCTAATGTGCTGTAGTTTACCAGTGGCTTTTCAGCAGTCATTCACTTATGACTGTTGCAGCTAGAGATATTAAGCATTGCATGTGTGTGTGTGTGTGTGTGTGTGTGTGTGTGTGTGTGTGTGTGTGTGTGTGTGTGTGTGTGTGTGTGTGTGTGTGTGTGTGTACGCTATATGCTTGATGATGACTTTATTATGATCACCTGCTCTATAGCAGTACCTTTATGCTACTGGGCCTTTTTAGACACCTCACTGCACTCAGAAGTAACTTCTGAATCAACCAAAGTAGTAGAAAAGTGCCAGAAAGGTTAGAGGGATGAGAGGGACAGGAGATAAACATCCTAACAGGTCATATCAGCGTCATGCAAAATGGTTTATCAAAAAGGTGTCATTTTATTAGAATCCATGAACAACATGCACAGAAGAAACAGCCATGTAGATACACGTCTCTGTGACATACCATATAAAAAGGTGTGAACAAACAGTCTGGAAAATGAATCTGCTTGTGTATCATTTGGATTTTTTTCTGATGTCATTGCTAAAACAATACTTTTAAAATTGAGCAAGTACCTAAATTGTGCCTGAATCAGTGCTAAAAAACTAAAGTCGACTAAAGTTTTTTAATTGTATTTCTTTTTTATTTGACTATTCACTACCTACTAGCTAACAGTAGTTGTCTGCTGGCCTTTAACTAGTGATGACCACGTGACATGCAGTAACGCTTTTGTTACCTGTAGTGTCTGTTTCAGAGCACCAGAGGGGAAATATTTTAATAGACAGCTCAGGCATTTAAAGGAGTATTTAGGTGAAAAGTCTAATTTACATTATTTTTCCCCTTAGACAAAATTATTTTGAGTGCAATTCTGTTTAAGTTTGCTAACAAACATTGGAGGTCATCAGCAACCCAAATCTAACCTTCATAAATACATGCCCACAGATGACTCTCAACCAGCTCAAACTGCATCCAGATCTTAATAAAGGTCTCACAGACTAGTCAATGTGCAGTATGACTCACTGTGAACTAGAAAAGTGAATAAACTCGTCACTACAATCGGGATGAGGTTTGAGCAGGTTAAGAAAGCTTTGTGGACATGTAGTGATCTAACTTATGTATGAAGACCATTATGTACTAAGGTTATACTTGGGTTGCTGTTGACCTCCAGTGTCCAACTTAATTACAACGACTGTTACCTGCTGTTGCTGTTGGCTTCCAGAGTTTGTTAGTAACATTAGCAGCTTTTGTTTTAAACTAAAGGAGCAAAACATGTCTTGGCCATCCGGGGAAAAGGAAAATAATGTAATTGCTGGCCAATCCCTTCATGTAACACCGACATGAGGCAAGAAACCTTTGGGCTATATACAAAATAGCTTACTACATACTGTATGCTGCATACTGGACTCATTATATACGGTATACTGTTTACTGTTCCCTGTAGTAGTATAATGCATAATATCCAGTGTGTAAAAAAACACAAACCATACTAAGAGGTCACGCGAACGTATGAAGTTCTACCCACTTGTGATTTACCACCACCGTTGCATGATGAGATGCAGTACACCACGGAGACAGGCCTGGTCACGTACTGGATTATTTAGCCATAGCAGTACGTCATCTGGGTATATTTTGCGTACTGGAAAAATTCATTTTGGTCTGACTAGTTTTCAAGATCTTTTCAGTAAGCACTCATTAACTAAAGAAAAATTGATCAACACACATTTATCATTTGTATTAAAAAGGGCAGGTGATGTATGTATGTGGTTACTCTCCTCAGCCACTTTATTAGGATCACCTTTACACTACATCGTTATCTGCTAGCTGCATTATATACCTGTGTGCAGTTCCTCAGGCTTGTGTATAAACTTCAGACACACTGCTTTTCTTGTTACACACTCATCCATGCCCTAAAGACACTACCACTGCAGAGACACTTGTTTGTTGAGAGTGTTCTACCATCCAGGTAGGATCCATTCAGCAGTGCTCCTGTGGTCACACACTAAACAGTGGTGCACACCTGTAAGACATGTGCACATATTAAATTACAGACTGCAGGTCTTTATTAAAGTGGCTGGTGAGTGTTTAAATGTTTGTGAATGTATAAAACAGATTACACACACGCTTGCATAAATTATATTTACATGTGCATTTATGGATTAAATGTATATTACAATTAACACCTCTGCAATACAATACATTTATTGTATTAACACTTGTATTAATCCACTCAACAGTGTGTGCATTATTCTATATGTATGTGTGCTAATATTTTGTAATTGTGATATTTTCTGCAGGATGATGTGATATATTCTACTGTAGCCCATATAAACACCACCAGACCAGCACCCAGAGCAATGGATAATGGAGATAATACAGAATATGTCAATATCAAACTAAATTAACAAACCTGAACACACACACACACACACACACACACACACACGCACACACACACACACACACACACACACACACACACACACACACTCTTTTATTGTATGGGAGCCAATGAACTGTTATGTTCTTCTGTCTTGGTTTCAGTGCTGTCTTTGTATAATTTGCTGTATCTATTGGTAATTGCTAATTAACTGCTAATTAGTTATTTCAGGTGTGGTTTCAGACTGGCATAAGTTAGGAATTGTAGGGGGAGGACTAACAGTGACAGGGGCAGGACTAAGACTGATAACATTACAGTGTAGCCACTCCAAGAACCAGAGTACTCGGGTTTTATTCCTCTTGATTTCATCTTCTACTTGGGAAAGGAGGCTAACTGCTAAATCTAAATGTTAAACGCTGTAAACGTCAATTAAAATTTTCTCAGTCTGCAACTATAATTGTGACTCCTACAAGTATCATTTCCTACAAGTATCATATGTCTGTACAATAATAAAAACAATTTATTATGTTTTATTATATTATGGATTTTTTCAGCAGAATGTTTTTTCTTCATTTTATTTGTGTATCTCTGTTGAAGCATTTTTGGATATTTAATCTTTAAATTGTAGCACATTTTTATGTTAAGCAGGTCATTTTATAGTCAAATGCCGTCCCTTGTCTGTACGCATCACTTCCACTGTGAGAGTCTATTGCTGTTTCATAAATAAAGAGCCAAAGCAGGACAGAGAGTTGTGGTTTCTGTTTATACCCACTGATGACCACATACATCATGAAGGTGTGTGTGGTGCAGTTCACTGACAGCAGTTGGATGTCACTGTCTGTTACTTTCTCTTTAGGACCGGGGTTGAACTCCAAAGTAGAGCAGATGGTTCTGCAGAATTGTACACAGTGTGAAACCAGATCAGTGACATGGAAACAGTCTCACTCAGACTCGAGCAAAAACACCAAATGTGAAAATCACCTTTTATCCCAAACAGGTGACTCTGGTCCAGTTCTTGGTGTGAAAGGGTTCATATGTAGGCTGGTCATAGGAGGTGGTTGCTTAGCGCAGTAAAGCTGCGTTGAAAAGGTTCTGCAAAGTGAATTTATTTTGCTGTTGTAGCTGAGGCAGTTGGCTTCCTACAGCTTTATATGACATTATTACCTATATAGTTATACTAAAATATAAATATTAGGAGTGTAATGGTTTTCATCCCAAATCACCCCATACACATTACAGTTCACTGTACGCAGTCATACGGAGAGTACACGGTAGCCTAAGTGTGAAGGCTGATGAACATAATGTGGAATCAAACTTCACATCTGCGATTTCCACTCCAAACCTTAAGATGTAATCTATTAGCAAGTTAGCAACATGCTAGGCTAAATGTAGCTCAAGCACGTTAGTGACATTTACTGAATCATTAACACTATGACCTGTTTCTTTCAAATCACCTGTGTGGGAAAGTTTCCCAGTGACCTGAGTGGTGGACGAGGACAGTGTGTTGGTGTTGTAGGGTGTGTGTGCTAAAACACATGAACATGCACATTCAACAGCATCACCCAGATGTGCCAGATGTGTTTGTTGCTTTTGTCCTGTTGCACCAAACAGTGATGCCTAAATGGAGTGTGAAGAAGATCTCTTACAAGTAAGGTGCTTTTCAGGATGTGGAACTTGGAATCTTCTTCATATATGTATATATAATATCTGAAGAAGTTATATTTATTTCTCAGGTGGTTATTAGTAATGAGTGGAAATGTGCTCACTTGTTTATTTCTGTTTATTTATTCCTCACTTGTTCATTCTGTGTATGATTCAGCTCTTGGTCACTACACACTTGATCAGGAAGGCTGGACAGCCCCCCCACACACACACACACATGACCATGCTACTTTTTGAGATTCATGGGCTTTACGTTCTGCTGTGATCCAGCTCTGAACTTCATGGTTTAATCAGTCAATCACTAATTGACTCAGCAGGGATTCTGAGGAACAATGTCACATTCACTCCAGTGACACTGATGTTTCAGAGAAAGCTAGATGCTCGAGGATAAAATGAAATGTGATTTTAATCAGAAAAGGATAATCCATCACAGTCAAACTCAGGCAAGGATCAGAACCAGTACTATAGGATAAACAGAGCCAGGGAGCATCACAGAGAGGAACTAAAGTCCAGGTTGAAATCCAGAGAGACAAAATATCTAGGCAGACAAATCCAGGAGGGGCACAAAACAGAAGTAAGCAATCAGAAATAGTTCAGAAATACAGAAAGCCAATATATAACATTTACAACATTTAACTCACACTTTTATCCAAAGCAACTTACAGTTATAACTGAATACAATTTAAGCGATTGAGGATTAAGGGCCTTGCACAGAGGCCCAACAGTGGCAACTGGCAGCTTTCTAATTACTAGCTGAGTACCTTAACCACTGAGCTAACACTGCATATCACTCCATATGCACAGACATTAATTCCACTCTAATGACCTCAGCAGCTTTCTTCATTTAACCAAGCGTTTGGGTTTCCGCAGGATTATCAAGAAATGAGATACTCCGCTGTAATCTGTAAAGGCATTGGGAACGCAGCACACACTCAGGTGTGTCATACTCTGAACAGACTGATATTAAATGTTCAATTCATTTATTTATTCTTTTGTTGACATATTAATGACTCACTAGCTGCATTAAAGCCATCCGTTCAGCAGCACAGGGGGATTAAGTCCATATATCTGTAACTTCCTAAACAGAGTGTCACATGAATATGACATTTTTGAATGGTGTATCATAATAAATAAAATCAAATTTATTTATGTAGCGCTTTTTAAAACAGAAATTGTCACAAAGCAGTGTTACAAATGTCCGAGTCCAAGCCCCCAGTGGCAAGGAAAAACTCCCTAGAGCATGAAGAAGAAACCTTGACTCAAAGGTGGGGCCCATCCTCCTCTGGCCGACAACAGTCACCACAATAATAACAATTTTAAGAGAAAAGTAAAAAACTAATAATACAATTTAAAAAATAAGCAATTAATGTCTAGTCCAGTTTTCTAGATGTCCTAGTCTTGTCCCGATGGAGTGCACGTGTCCGAAACCCATCCGCAAGAGAACGTCCATCAACGTCCATCAAGTAGTTGGCTGGGGTGGAGGTGTGGTGGGCTACAGCAAGGGACATCAGTGGGTGGAGGGAGTAGCCATGGCAGCTGAGACGGGTGTAGGCTCAATAACATCATGACATCAGGGATAGGTGAGCCTCGGCAGAAAGAGAGACTAAATTATTAGGCATGTCCAGGTACGAGAGTGTGTACGTAGCAAGTTCAAGAGGTTTTATTGTCATTTCAGCTATATACAAGTACACAACAAAAACGAGACAATGTTCCTCCAGGACCATGGTGCAACATAAAAACAACAGTGCAACAGACAACATGCTACACAAGTGCAAACAGTCCAATATAGTGCAAAATGTCATTAAATATACAATAATGTGTTTGGTTTTGTGAAATTGCTGATGAGAACATTAAAGAACAGAAGAGGTCTGGCCAAGCTCATTTGTTCCCAGTTCCTCTCTGCTGGGTGGACATTAGGGTCTGTTGGACTGAAGTACTGCTGAGAGAGTTCTGGAGTCAGTGTGTGTCCACAGTGGTGGTGGAGTTCTGGGTGTAGAGTTGTCAGTGTGTGCTGGGAGGTCAGTGGTGTTTTCAGTTTGTGTTTTCTCTTCACTGTGCTTCATCTCACTGAAGGTGAGTGTGAAATTCTCTCTTAATGCTGAGTGATATGAAACTACATTTTATATGAAACTGTACATTTATGTGTGAGTCGGTGAGTCTTTCTCATCTTTCCTCTCATCAAAATTTGATTCAATGTTTGCTTCACAAATAATCATTGATCACTCCTGCATTTTGTGACTTAATTTTAAATACACAATAAAGCTTCAAAAGGATTATCCTGATTACCTTAATTTACTGTTTAATTTATATGTTTCTGCAGGCTGCACTCTGGTAAAGAGTAGAAGAACATTACATATCCGAGCACATGTAGGAGACTCAGTACAGCTGCCCTTTTCCTGCACTGAACCACACAGCAGACCTGAGAGTTTTACCTGATATAAACACCAAAACTCCAGTTATACATCCACAGCTGGACAGAATCTACAAGGTCATGTGGGAGGGTCTGTTCTACTGCCCTGCTCCTGGACTGGACTACACACCAAACCACACACTCTTAAATGGACCTTCAGAGACAAAGAAATCTACCCCACTGACCAGACTCAGCGTTACACAGGCAGAGTTCAGCAGCTCAGTTATTCTCCAGGAAATGTCTTTCTACTCATATCACAGCTGACTGAGGAGGATAAAGGAGTGTATGTGTGTTCCCTGAACACTAAGGTTGTCAGGAGAGTGTTACTTGATATTACAGGTAAATGAACCTGCTGCTGTTTTCATTTAGTCCATATGCAGTTTTGAGATGAACAGAGATTTAATGTTCTCTCTCTCTCTTTCTCTCTCTCTCTCTCTCTCTCTCTCTCTCTCTCTCTCTCCCCCCCCCCCACTTTCAATACAAACTCTACTCCAATGACCAAAGTCCAGACTAGACCAATACCTTCAACTACAACATCATATCAAAGACCTACTGGAACACACAATACAGAGACCCCAGATAAAGGTAAGAGGTCATAGTTCTGATGCGTTTTGATAAGATGTGAAGATACAATGTGAAACCTCGGCTGTGTCTTTAGTGAAATAGTAACATTTATTCCCATTTTATTTGTTACATTGCACACATTCTCTCTCTCTCTCTCTCTCTCTCTCTCTCTCTCTCTCTCTCTCTCTCTCTCTCTCTCTCTCTCACACACACACACACACACACACACACACACACACACACTTTCCATCCTTATTTATATTTTCCCACTTACAGATTCAGATTCTGCCAGCATGTATCACTTCATCCTTTATCCTGTTCTGCTGCTGCTGTTAGGAATTGGAGTTATCTACTGGAGATACAGAGGTACACACACACACACACACACACACACACACACACACACACACATATGTTGTGCTTACTGTGCCTCATTCTGTCTGGTTTCATTCTGTAGTTCAGAGATGTGGGCAGAGGGAGAGCAGAGACGTGAGGACACAGGTGAGTACACACTCCCCCTTAAGACTGACAGCACGCTGTGTTCGCTCTATTCTAGCTGAACCCATATGGCTCATTAACATGCTTGCACACAAAAGCCACCTCAAAATGCAGGACACAGGCAGGGTAGCATGCTTTTCTCAGCTGTTACATCACTGAACACTGTCCCATTTTAAAGGGTCTTTTCAGCTTTCTTCCTTCATTCTGAAGGCACAAATGGTCTATTCTGTCAGACTTTCAATTTATCACACCCACAGTCCATGTTTACATGTACAGTATAAGGCAGATGTTGTTATCAATATCATCTCACATGTTTATCAGTATGACAGTATGTGTGTTCTCAATCAAACCCGTGACTCTCGTGTTACCAGCACCGTGCACTACCTGTCTACCAGGTGAGCAGATAAGCAGGAGATGGATTACTGGATATCGTACAGAGAACTTCACACTGAGACCTGTTATAATTGTGAACTTGTATAGAAATATATGTGTGTGTGTGTGTGTGTGTGTGTGTGTGTGTGTGTGTATTAATGTTTATATTTTCTCTGCAGGATGATGTAATGTACTCCACTCTAGTGCACAGTAACACAACCAGAACAGCAAAGGTCGAAGACACTGCAGATAAAAGAGAATATACCACCATCAAACTTAACTAATACACACACACACACACACACAGTGCCATTAATTCTACATAGTTTTCCTTTGTTATTCATTTAAATTTCAAATAAACAAATAAACAAAAGATCTGAATGAACTCAGTGTGTTTTTTTGGTTACTGATAGTTTCCTGGCAATTTTCTTACACACGGCTTCAAAGTGTTTAACGACCAATCCAAGCACACGGTGTAGTTTAGCACAAGAAGAGGCTTCGCACGTGTCTATGATGATGGTGTAGGACACAGCATGGGCCGATGAAGGTAGTGGATGCAGTGTGGAGAGGTGATGTCATTGGTGGGCGGAGTTTGATAAATGCTAATGTATTATCTGCACACTGCTTATGTCTGTTTAACATGGAGATTATGTAGGTATGGCAGATGCTGGAGTCTCAGTTAGAAACTCCATAAGTTTATAGCTAACTTTATGTACGTTTGTTTTGTGAAATTCATAGAATGGTGAATGTCCACAGTGGTGGTGGAGTTCTGGGTGTAGAGTTGTCAGTGTGTGCTGGGAGGTCAGTGGTGTTTTCAGTTTGTGTTTTCTCTTCACTGTGCTTCATCTCACTGAAGGTGAGTGTGAAATTCTCTCTTAATGCTGAGTGATACGAAACTACATTTTATATGAAACTGTACATTTATGTGTGAGTCGGTGAGTCTTTCTCATTAGAATTTGATTCAATGTTTGCTTCACAAATAATCATTGGTCACTCCTGCATTTTGTGACTTAATTTTAAATACACAATAAAGTTTCAAAAGGATTATCCTGATTACCTTAATTTACTGTTTAATTTATATGTTTCTGCAGGCTGCACTCTGGTAAAGAGTAGAAGAACATTACATATCCGAGCACATGTAGGAGACTCAGTACAGCTGCCCTTTTCCTGCACTGAACCACACAGCAGACCTGAGAGTTGTTTTGTGAAATTCATAGAATGGTGAATGATTAGTTTTCTTTGAGCTGTTAGTCACAGTTTCAGTTCACACTGCTTCAACAAGTGATGGCTGCAGAGCTCCATTTTTTAAGGCCTGCTTTTGTGATGCGAGGAGGTAAAGCAGGATGCGAGGAAGAGTCACGTTACACACAACAAACATTTATTGTGATACACAAAAGACATCTAAGTGGTTAGCAGGCTAACCGGGTTTAAACATCAACAACACTTATACTCAGGCACAAGACTTACATGCATATACATGCATACTAATGATACGCAATAAGTAGCAGGTGTGAAACACAGGGAGGGCATAGCCATATGGATAAACACACACACACGTTTGGGGGGAGGGGCCGTACCATGACAGCTTTCCTAACAAAGGTTCACCAACCCCAGGAAGGAGGCAGGACGCAGGAAGTGTTTATCTGGGCAAACCAAGAATTAGCTAACTAACATTAGTGTAGTTCAAATCACTTGCAGATTTACAATGAACCCACTTACACAAATATGGTAGTCAGAAAATGTAAACTGTGCACAAAAACTGTAAACTGTAAACTTGTACAGCACTTTCTTAAACCCAGTTTATAAAGAGCTTTACAGGGAATAGAATGAATAATAAAGCTTACACATGCCGTAATCAAAGCTAAAGGTGGCCCAATGAAATATTAGAGTGTGTGACCTTTTTTTTGTTCAGGCAGTGTATTTTCTCAATGATTCTTGAAACTTGGTGCTCAAACAACCAGAGCTGAAATCTAAATGTCTTTATATGCCTCATGTCAGCCACAATTCCAGGGTGTTTATACTCTAATAGAAACACCTAGTACAGTTAGAAAGTACAGCCTATCTGTTGCCATGAATATTTTGTGTTAGAGATCCACTATTTTATCACTGGTCAGTTTCTGACCACATGACCCAGGCACCTTGGACTAAATATGGGGAGATTAAAATAAAGCACAAACAGAACATCATATTTTATTTCTGAGTGTTTCAGGTCTGTGATCTATTAGTGTTGCATCAGTGGGTTCAGATTCATATTTTAGATGAGAATAGCATTCCATATTTGTCTAGTTGATTGTATTTTTATTCATAGTACAATAGTTATTGGTACAGACCAGTCACTAAGGGTAGTCAACATTTCATGCATTCTATAAATATACAAGAGGTTGGTTTACCTGTTACTTGGAGTTTGACCTCTATAAGATGATGACTGCTGATGCTACACCTGTACTGTCCCCCGTCCTCTTTAGTCAGACCAGATATGAATAGAGAGAAATTTCCTGGAGCAGTAACCAGCTGAATTCTATCAGTGTAACGGTTTGTCTGGTCAGTTGACTAGATGACTTTAGATTCTTTATAAAAAAAAATAATAAAAAAACTCCATCTGACAGTCTTTGGCTCGGCCAGCAGTTCAGTTTAAGATCTTCATCAGTTTTATTAAAATATGAATGGATTATAAAAATCTTGTATTTGTATTTGCACATAATCATTCAAGGTTACCCAGCACTAAATCCTCCACTAGGTGGTGCTACTGAGAAAGAAATACAGTAGGGATACTGTGACGGTGGCATTTTGCATCAGTGACAATGTGTATCCTTGTTAAACCTTCGCTGATTTATTACTTTTGTTTTTTAATGCCTTATCTTATTTTCACAAAATATTAAATGTATTACTGCACAAAATCACACTACCAATGAGCATTCATCTTTGACTTTTTGATATGAAGCATTATCTAGTGCTCGAGTCACCTGTTCTTGCACTGCTCTGTCACTGGGTTTTAATATTACAGACGAGTGCAGCACATCAGAGCGATCCTGGAGAAACGCTGGCATGTGAACTCATGCAGGGTTTAACCTTAAAGAGCAGCTCTGACCCAGACAGAGTGAGACACTGACGCTTCAAATCAGAACCTTTAACCTTTTAATCCTTTAAATCATTTTACTCAAAGTAGACTACAAAATATTTTTTAAATAATGCTATAAGGTATTACAAGTGCCCATAAAGACTTGATGGATGCAAAATGTTCTGAACATTCATAATGCGTTAAGTGCTTTGTATGAAAGGTCTTCTCTTTTCTTATTTATAATTTGCTATGTCTATTTATAATCACTTAATCATGTAAATTGCCTTTTACTTTAAATTATTAATTCCTTTAATGTTTCTTTTAATTTTGCATTGTATTATTTAAATTGTTCAACTTTCATTTATATTTCTTTTTATTTTTTGCAAATAAGATGAGAGATCTCAGGATGTAATAAGCTTTATTATTCATTCTATTCCCTGTAAAGCTCTTTATAAACTGGGTTTAAGAAAGTGCTGTACAAGTTTACAGTTTACAGTTTTTGTGCACAGTTTACATTTTCTGACTACCATATTTGTGTAAGTGGGTTCATTGTAAATCTGCAAGTGATTTGAACTACACTAATGTTATAACTCTAATTCTTGGTTTGCCCAGATAAACACTTCCTGCGTCCTGCCTCCTTCCTGGGGTTGGTGAACCTTTGTTAGGAAAGCTGTCATGGTACGGCCCCTCCCCCCAAACGTGTGTGTGTGTGTTTATCCATATGGCTATGCCCTCCCTGTGTTTCACACCTGCTCCTTATTGTGTGTCATTAGTATGCATGTATATAAGTCTTGTGTCTGAGTATAAGTGTTGTCGATGTTTAAACCCGGTTAGCCTGCTAACCACTTAGATGTCTTTTGTGTATCACAATAAATGTTTGTTGTGTGTAACGTGACTCTTCCTCGCATCCTGCTTTACCTCCTCGCATCACAAAAGCAGGCCTTAAAAAATGGAGCTCTGCAGCCATCACTTGTTGAAGCAGTGTGAACTGAAACTGTGACTAACAGCTCAAAGAAAACTAATCATTCACCATTCTATGAATTTCACAAAACAACTCTTAGGTCTGCTGTGTGGTTCAATGCAGGAAAAGGGCAGCTGTACTGAGTCTCCTACATGTGCTCGGATATGTAATGTTCTTCTACTCTTTACCAGAGTGCAGCCTGCAGAAACATATAAATTAAACAGTAAATTAAGGTAATCAGGATAATCCTTTTGAAGCTTTATTGTGTATTTAAAATTAAGTCACAAAATGCAGGAGTGACCAATGATTATTTGTGAAGCAAACATTGAATCAAATTTTGTTGAGAGGAAAGACGAGAAAGACTCACCGACTCACACATAAATGTACAGTTTCATATAAAATGTAGTTTCATATCACTCAGCATTAAGAGAGAATTTCACACTCACCTTCAGTGAGATGAAGCACAGTAAAGAGAAAACACAAACTGAAAACACCACTGACCTCCCAGCACACACTGACAACTCTACACCCAGAACTCCACCACCACTGTGGACACACACTGACTCCAGAACTCTCTCAGCAGTACTTCAGTCCAACAGACCCTAATGTCCACCCAGCAGAGAGGAACTGGGAACAAATGAGCTTGGCCAGACCTCTTCTGTTCTTTAATGTTCTCATCAGCAATTTCACAAAACCAAACACATTATTGTTTATTTAATGTTTATTTAATGACATTTTGCACTATATTGGACTGTTTGCACTTGTGTAGCATGTTGTCTGTTGCACTGTTGTTTTTATGTTGCACCATGGTCCTGGAGGAACATTGTCTCGTTTTTGTTGTGTACTTGTATATAGCTGAAATGACAATAAAACCTCTTGAACTTGCTACGTGGGTCCTGAGAAGACTTGCTGTTACTCTGTTATAACTTCACTTCACAGCGCACACACCCACTCTGACCCAGCTGCTGTCCCTGTGAAATGCACATGCATGGTGTGGCCACAGGGTGGGGCTGTTTCCTGCACAAACCTGTTTCCTACTCACACTGTGTTTTCTCTGTTTAGACTGACAGACTAGAAAGCACACACAGGCTTTCGCTGGTAGTTCATAAACATGATTTGCTAGGGGTTCACACATTTTTCCCAAATTTCCAAATACAAATATTGTCAATATTGTCAAAGTACAAAAATCTAGCATCTAGCTTTCTCTGAAACATCAGTGTCACTGGAGTGAATGTGACATTGTTCCTCAGAATCCCTGCTGAGTCAATCAGTGATTGACTGATTAAACCATGAAGTTCAGAGCTGGATCACAGCAGAACTTAAAGCCCATGAATCTCAAAAAGTAGCATGGTCGTGTGTGTGTGTGTGTGTGTGTGTGTGTGTGTGTGTGTGTGTGTGCTGTCCAGCCTTCCTGATCAAGTGTGTAGTGACCAAGAGCTGAATCATACACAGACTAACCAAGTGAAGAATAAATAAACAGAAATAAACAAGTGAACACATTTCCAATCATTACTAATAACCACCTGAGAAATAAATATAACTTCTTCAGATATTATTTATACATATATGAAGAAGATTCCAAGTTCCACATCCTGAAAAGCACCTTACTTTTAAGAGATCTTCACAGTCCATTTAGGCATCACTGTTTGGTACAACAGGACAAAAGCAACAAACACAACTGGCACATCTGGGTGATGCTGTTGAATGTGCGTGTTCATGTGTTTTAGCACACACACCCTACAACACCAACACACTGTCCTCATCCACCACTCAGGTCGCTGGGAAACTTTCCCACACAGGTGATTTGAAAGAAACAGGTCATAGTGTTAACAATTCAGTAAATGTCGCTAACGAGTTTGAGCTACATTTACCCTCGCATGTTGCTAACTTGCTAATAGATTACAGCTTAAGGTTTGGAGTGGAAATCGCAGATGTGAAGTTTGATTCCACATTATGTTCATCAGCCTTCACACTTAGGCTACCGTGTACTCTCCGTATGACTGCATACAGTGAACTGTAATGTGTATGGGGTGATTTGGGATGAAAACCATTACACTCCTAATATTTATATTTTAGTATAACTATATAGGTAATAATGTCATATAAAGCTGTAGCAAGCCAACTGCCTCAGCTACAACAGCAAAATAAATTCATTTTGCAGAACCTTTTCAATGCAGCTCTACTGCCCTAAGCAACTACCTCCTATGACCAGCCTACATATAAACCCTTTCACACCAAGAACTGGACCAGAGTCGCCTGTTTGGGAAAAAAAGGTATGAGTGAGACTGTTTCCATGTCACTGATCTGGTTTCACACGGTGTACAATTCTGCAGAACCATCTGCTCTACTTTGGAGTTCAACCCCGGTCCTAAAGAGAAAGTAACAGACAGTGACATCCAACTGCTGTCAGTGAACTGCACCACACACACCTTCATGATGTATGTGTTTATCAGTGGGTATAAACAGAAACCACAACTCTCTGTCCTGCTTTGGCTCTTTATTTATGAAACAGCAATAGACTCTCACAGTGGAAGTGATGCGTACAGACAAGGGATGGCATTTGACT